>NC_000068.7:177714087-178014087 GCF_000001635.26 Mus musculus | reverse complement strand
ACATCTCTTGTCCACAAAACAAAAAAAAAACTTTATTAAATCCTTTTTTTTTAAACTCTTATCCCTCTCTCCTTAAGAGAACCCTTCATCTCTCGAATAAAGACTGCCTCTTTGGACAGAATCTTCCCCATGGTTAATGGGACAACAACTGAATGCCTAGGCTTACCCCTCCGATGTCCGATGTCCGTCCGTGACACTCTAGTGAAGTGGTGGGGGACTCTCCCACTGTCTCACTATCTGCGTGGTACCTCTTTAATCCATTGTTCGGAGGGTGGTCGTACCTCGTGCCCCATGTCTGGTGCCACTTGACCGATCCAGCAGGTCCACTTATTCGAGGGTCTCGAGGGGACCTTCTCCTAAAAATCAAATTGGGGGGGTGGTGGTAGAGAGAGAGACGAGGTTCTTGTGAAAATAACGACACGGAAACTTTCTGGATTGCATCAAGACCCCAATGTATTGAGAAAGGCCCAAGGCTTAAATGCACAAGCTAAAGGGGTAGTACAGATACTTATCAGCGGGAGGAGTGGGGCAATACAAGCAAAAGGAGAAGTACTTATCAGTGCGGGGGGAGGGGGCAATAGAATTGCACATTCTTTGTCAGTTACTCGGGGAAGCAGGAACTTGGTGGTATCAGGGTGTGTTCAGGACATCGGCAATGGTGTGTAGGTGGCCAGCTTTTGACCCCCTTTTCTTCTCAGGGGGAGAGGCCCAATTTAGAGATCAGGACAATAGTGTTGTCTAAATAGCTCCCAACAGATGTGAAGTAAAAATTTATTTATTTCCAGGCCAATCCTGCAGTCTCCTCAGAATTAGGAGAGAATAGCAGCCCTGAGTGAAAAAAGAGGAAATTTTATATTTAAACTCAAGGCCAAGGTTCATAGTAGGCGATTACAAAGCTAGAATTGCTTTGCAGTTAGTAATTTAGTTAAAAACCTGGCAGCTCTAAAACCATACCATGAACACTGGAAACAATTTACACCATGTAAATCTCAAGATTATTGGGGAAAAACAAGTCAAAAAGAAAAGTTGTCCTTTAACATAGAACATGATTAGAGAAAATACCATAGTAAACATAGGAATTACTGAATGTTTTTCTTTAGGATTAATTTGGAACAGGAAAAAGAATAGTCTTTAACTGGCCCTTAAAAAATAAAGTTTAGAGCTGGGTGGTGGTGGCACATGCCTTTAATCCCAGCACTTGGGAGACACAGGCAGGCAGATTTCTGAGTTTGAGGACAGCCTGGTCTACAAAGTGAGTTCGAGGACAGCCAAGGATATACAGAGAAACCCTGTCTCGAAAAACCATATATATATATATATATGTATATGTTTGGATTGTTTAGCATCCTTTTTATTTTGAGACAGGCACTCATTTAGAATGCAGTTGACCTTGACTCAGTAAATAAACTACAATTTAAAACACCTATTGGATCTGTAATAAAGAGTAGTATATATTTAATCCTGTGTTTTGGGCCACCATTACTTAAATGAGAGTCTTCAATACAAGATTGACATGATTCATGATTTGGTATTGGGTGGTTTAGAAGTAAAGGAGAATGTTCATAAAGGGGTTGCTTCTTCAGGGAAGTCTATAATTGTCAATCTTGGGATTATTCCTAACTTCAAAGACACAGGACAGATTATAACTGCTCTAGAGATAAAGTTTGAACAATATTCCATCCTGGTTCCTATAGTTGGAAGGGGTGACTTTCTGGGTTCTGACCTTCCATACAACACGTGTGTATATTGACTTTTCTATTGTTATCAAAAAACACAGCATGGACAAACAAATTATAACTTAAGATATAAAATCAGGCTTACAGTGCCAAAGTGTTACAGTCAATCATGGCAGCATAAACACATGACATCAGGCAGAGATGAGAATTCATATTTTGAACCACAGGCAAGAGGTAGCTAGCAATATGGGCATGGTCAGAAGATGTTAAAACCTGAAAATGCACCCATGTGCCAGACCTCTTGCAAAATGGCCACATGTATTCTCTCTGTCCCAAAGAACTCCACAAACTAAACGTAAGTTTTCAAACATATGAGACTATGGGAACCACTCTCATTTAACTACTACAAGTTTTTCCAGAAGTAAAAACTATTTTTATCTGACCACACTGTACCATATTCTTAAGAGAGCCATTATGTTTCCAACATACAGTGTTATAATAAAACACACCTTACCAGAAAAAAAATCAGAGGATAGGAAAGAATGAACAGACCAAACAAGACCAAAATTCAGCAGGGAAAACACCAAAACTTATAGCTTCTTGTTCAGCAATTTGAGATTATGATGAAATTGCCCTGACTCTATGGTCTTAGGTAGTCCCACTCCTCTAGCTGTGTCACCTCCTGCATACATAATTTCTTTTTTTAAAAAAATAAATAAGATTTATTTATTATTTTTATGTAAGTACACTGTACCTGTCTTCAGACACCCCAGTAGAGGATGTCAGATGTCATTATAGAAGGCTGTAAGCCACCATGTGGTTTTTGGGATTTGAACTCAAGGCCTTCAAAAGAACAGTCAGTGTTCTTAACTGCTGAGCCATCTCTCCAGCCCCAACATAGCTTCTTTCCTACAAACGCCACTACCTTCCTGCAGTTGTCCTCAAAGCTGGTCCTTGTATCTTGAATCTTTTGTGTATAGTATTCTCTTTTATTCTATTGAAAGGGGGTTAGTGGACTGCTCAGATCATTCAGTTCTTTTTTTTTTTTTTTTGGCAATTTTTTAAAGATTTAATTACTTATTTTATGTAAATGAGTACACCATAGTGGTCTTCAAACACACCAAAAGAGAGCATTGGATTCCATTACAGATGGTTGGGAGGCACCATGTGGTTGCTGGGAACTGAATTCAGGATGTCTGTAAGAACAGCTAGTGCTCTTAACCACTGGGCCATCTCTCCAGCCCACAAATGCCATTTTAGCATTTGAAAATCTATTAAAAACAAATTAATTAAGTCATTATCTAGGCTCATATACCTCAAATTCCTGTTTATTAATTTTCTGTATTTTTCTTGAGCATTGGTCATAGTACACAATAAATAGTATTTCAATCTGATGAATGCTTATACTGGAAACACCAGCTTTCTGACAGTATGACGTCACCGGAAAACTGAGTAATAACTAAGCAAAAGTGTTAAATAAAATAATACTCACACCTACATTAAGAACCTATTTGTTGTCAGATATTATCAAATGGATATACAGAAAATACTCATAGTGAAGAAAACGAAGTCTTCTGTGTAACATAATATATAAAACTGAGAGACAGTCCCTAAAAACAAAAAAGCTAAACATATCCATGTAATATTAGAACTCATTTAGGCACAATTGTTTCAACAAAGAGAAAAAACTAGAAACATTGTCATATGGCAACAAAGAGAACAAAAAATTTGGATGGCGCCTCCATTAGAGACAAAGAACAGCACTTGCCATTGACACCAAAAATTGAAGGTAAAATAGCCAAGCTCTCCAATACATTCAACAGTCAATTACTGGTGAAAGACTTTTTTTTTTCCTTCCAATTTTTCATTAGGTATTTACTTTATTTACATTTCAAATGCTATCCCGGAAGTCCCCTAAACGTTGCTTCCCCCCTCCCCCCATGCTCCCCTACCCACCAACTCCCATGTCTTGGCTCTGGTGTTTCCCCTGTACTGGGGCATATAAAGCTTGGAAGACCAAGGGGCCTCTCTTCCCAATGGTGGCCGACTAGGCCATCTTCTGCTACATATGCAGGTAAAGATACGAACTCTGGGGGTAGTAGTTAGTTCATTTTGTTGTTCCACCTATAGGGTTGCAGACCCCTTCAGCTACTTGGGTATTTTCTCTAGCTCTTCCATTGGGGGCCCTGTTTTCCATCTAATAGCTGACTGTGAGCATCTACTTCTGTGTTTGCCTGGCACTGGCATAGCCTCACAAGAAACAGCTATATCAGGGTCCTTTCATCAAATTCTTGCTGACATATGCAATAGTGTCTGCGTTTGGTGGATGATTATGGGATCGACCCCCGGGTGGGGCAGTCTCTGGATGGTCCATCCTTTCATCTCATCTCCAATCTTTGTCTCTGTAACTCCTTCCATGGGTGTTTTGTTCCCAATTCTAAGGATGGGCGAAGTGTCCACACTTTGGTCTTCCTTCTTCTTGTGTTTCATGTATTTTGCAAATTCTATCTTGGGTATTTTAAGTTTCTGGGATAATATCCACTTATCGGTGAGTGCATATCATGTGAGTTCTTTTGTGATTGGGTTACCTCACTCAGGATGATTTTGTTGACAGGACCCTGACTTAGCTCTCTATTGTGAGTCTATGCCAATGCCTGGAAATACAGAAGTGTATGCTCACAGACATCTATTGGATGGAATATGGGGCCCCTACTGAAGGAGCTAGAGAAAGTACTAAAGGAGCTAAAGGCGTTTGCAACCCTATAGGAGGAACAACGATATGAACTAAACTGTAATCCCAAGAACTCTATGCCTCTAGTTGCATATGTATTAGAGGATGGCCTAGTCGGCCATCAATGGGAGGAGACACCCTTGGTATTGTGAAGATCATATGCCCCAGTACAGGGGAATGCCAGGACCAAGAAGTGGGAGTGGGTGGGTTGGGGACCAGGACGTGGGGAATGTATAGGGTACTTTGGGGATAGCATTTGAAATGTAAATGAAGAAAATATCTATAAAAAATTGTTTTTGGAAAAAAAAAAGAAATGTTCAAAGCCCTTACTCATCAGAGAAATGCAAGTCAAAACAACTCTGGGGTTCCATTTTATACCCACCATAATGGTTAAGATCAAAAAACTCAAAAGATTACACATACTGGCATGGATGGGAAGCAAGGAGAACACTCCTTCATTGATGTTAGGATTATAAACTTATATAACCACTCTGAAAATCAATTTGGTGGTTTCTGAGAAAACTTGACATAGTTCTACATCATGACCCAGCTCATGACATTGTATTTTAAATGCTTTATGTTCATCAAATACCACCAATTGTGTGCAGAATTTCATTCAAATATTTGTACTGGAAAGGAATTCCCAAAAATATTTCTAAAGAAATTACAATGATCAAGTTTTTCTGCTCAAAATGAATCATAGAGTCAGATGAATATGTTTGATTGTCAAAGGTATTTTTGTTGCTTCCTTCTCACATCAAAATTTGGGAAGATGCTGTAACCACATGTATAACCTTCCACATGCAAAGGTTTCTCTGTGTATTAAAAAAGGCTGTTATACTAAGTGCTTTAGAAAACATCAAAATGATTAGTCATCATCATCAAGGAAGCTTGATCTCTAGACTGTACTAAAGTCCTGGTAGAGGTGAGAGAATCCCAAGACACAAAGGGAGGGACCATAGATGAAATGACCAACAGTGGAGAGAGGGAACATGTAGAATCCACCTACAGTATAATGACTGGACATTACATGGACGGATGGGATTGCCATCCAAAAGTCAAAAATTCTGACCCAGAATTGTTCCTTTCTAATAGAACTTCAGAGACAAAAAAGGAAAAGAGACTGAGGGGAAGGCGGTTCAGTGACCAGAACAAATTGGGATCCTTCTCATGGGGGGTCTCCAAGGCCTGACACTGCTACTGATTCTACAGTGTGCTTATAGGGCGGAGCCTAGCAAGGCTGCCTCCTGAGAGGACCAACAAGCAGCTGACTAAGCAGATACTTACACCCATCCAATGGTTTGAAGTCAGGGACTCCTGTGGTTGAAGTAGGGAAAAGCTGAAAAAGGCTGATGACCCTGAAAAGGTCAGCTCAGGAACTTTGGGAAGGTCATGAAACACTTGCCCTTACAGAAGGGAGAGTCCATTAACATTCCTCAGACCACAGGGCAGGGACCAACCTAGGGGTGGGGACACATTCCACAGGATAGACCTTTGTACACCTTCAGATGTGGGACATTCTAGTTACCTCATTCCCTAAAGACCAATCAGTTTAAATGGTGCACTATTTTACCAATAATATTGTGCCTAGATGTTGGTGCTCAATTTTTTTAAATTTTTTTTTTTTGAGACAGGGTTTCTATATATAGCCCCGACTGTCCTGGAACTCAGTCTGTAGACCAGGCTGGCCTTGAACTCAGAAATTTGCCTATCTCTGGAAGGAGGGAAGAAGGAAGAAAAAAAGAACAAAAGAGAGAGAGAGAGAGAGAGAGAGTGGGAGAGAGAGAGAGAGAGAGAGAGAGAGAGAGAGAGAGAGAGAGAGAGAGAAAACAAGTCAAATCAAATCAAATCAAAACAATAATATGTACATATTCTTTTAAGGAATGTCCAATGTCCTCCCAGTTAAAGCTAATGACTGCATGGTGATCACAAGTCCAGGAGGCAAAGGTGTGGCTAATGTTTCAGCAAAATTGTAAATGCTGGGGCCTTTGGGACTTCCCTTTAAAGCTTGGAAAAGACATATAAAAACATGGGTTCAAAACATGTTAATTCCTCAAAAAATAATGATGCAATTTGAATCATGAGGGGCTTAACAAATCTAAAGGAAGAAAAGCATTTGTCTTGTAGCTAACTTGTCAGAAAGATACTAAGGAAGGAGATAAAGAGATTTAGGGAGTGGTGATCACAGGAGATCCCATTCTCACATTCAGCTTTTTTTTTTTAATGTTTTTAAAGGCAGACAGATTCCTGAGTTCAGGATCAGACTGGGACAGAGCAAGCAGAGCAAGGTTAAACCCAAATGTTATAGAAAAGGTAACTTCAGAACTGTTTCAGCTAGTATAACATCTCTGCTTAACAAATGTGGGTTCATTTCTGGGTCTTCAATTTTATTCCATTGGTCTACCTGTCTGTCACTCTACCAATACCGTGCAGTTTTTATCACAATTGCTCTGTAGTACAGCTTTAGGTTAGGCATGGTGATTCCACCAGAGGTTCTTTTATCATTGAGAAGAGTTTGCTATCCTAGGTTTTGTGTTATTTCAGATGAACTTCCAAATTACCCTTTCTAATTCATTGAAGAATTGAGTTGGAATTTTGATGGGGATTGCATTGAATCTGTAGATTGCTTTTACAAGATAGCCATTTTTACTATATTGATCCTGCCAATCCATGAGCATGGGAGATCTTTCTATCTCCTGAGACCTTCTCTGGTTTCTTTCTTCAGAGACTTGAAGTTCTTATCATACATATCTTCAGTTCCTTAGTTAGAGTTACACCAAGTTATTATTTGTGACTATTGTGAAGGGTGTTGTGTCCCTAATTTCTTTCTCAGCCTATTTATCTTAGTGTAGAGAAAGGTCATTGATTTGTTTGAGTTAATTTTATATCCAGCTACTGCACTGAAGCTGTTTATCAGGTTTAGGAGTTCCCTGGTGGAATTTTTAGGGTCATTTATATATACTATCATATCATCTGCAAATAGTGGTATTTTGACTTCGTCCTTTCCAATTTATGTCCCGTTGATCTCCTTTTGTTGTCGAATTGCTCTGGCTAGGACTTCAAGTACATATTGAATAGGTAGGGAGAAAGTGGGCAGCCTTGTCTAGTCCCTGATTTTAGTGGGATTGGTTCAAGTTTCTCTCCATTTACTTTGATGTTGGCTACTGGTTTGCTATGTATTACTTTTATTATTTTTAAGTATGGGACTTGAATTCCTGCTCTTTCCAAGACTTTTATCATGAATGGGTGTTGGATTTTGTCAATTGATTTCTCAGCATATAATGAGATGATCATGTGGTTTTTGTCTTTGAGTTTGTTTATATAGTGGATTATGTTGATAGATTTCCATATATTAAACCATCCCTGCATCCGTGGGATGAAGCCTAATTGATCATGATGTATGATCCTCTTAGGAATGCTTTCATTGTGTGCCATAAGTTTGGTTATGTTGCGGCTTCATTTTCATTAAACTCTAAAAAGTCTTTAATGTCTTTCCTTATTTCCTCCTTGACCAAGTTATCCTTGAGTAGTGTGTTGTTTTCAGCTTCCACCTGAATGTTGGCTTCCTATTACTTATGTTGTTATTGAAGATCAACCTTAGTCCGTGGTGATCTGATAGGATGCTTGGGATAATTTCAATAATCTTGTATCTTTTGAGGCTGTTTTTGTGATTCATTATATATGGTCAATTTTGGAGAAGGTACCGTGAGGTGTCAAGAAGAAGGTATATCCTTTTGTTTTGGGATAAAATGTTCTGTAGATATCTGTTAAATCCATTTCTTTCATAACTTTTGTTAGTTTCTCTGTGTCTGTTTAGTTTGTTTCCAGGATCTGTCCATTGATGAGAGTGGGGTGTTGAACTCTCCCACTATTATTGTGTGAGGTGCAATGTGTGCTTAGATCTTAAGTTTCTTTAATAAATATGGATGCCTTTGCATTTGGAGCATAGATATTCAGAATTGAGAGTTCCTCTTGGAAGATTTAACCTTTGATGTGTATGAAGTGCCCCTCTTTGTCTTTTTTGATAACTTTGGGTTGGAAGTTGATTTTATTCGATATTAGAATGGCTACTCCAGCTTGTTTCTTCAGACCATTTGCTTGGAAAATTGTTTTCCAGCCTTTCATTCTGAGGTAGTGTCTGTATTTTTCCCTGAGATGCGTTTCCTGTAAGCAGCAAAATGTTGGGTCCTGTTTATGTAGCCAGTCTGTTAGTCTATGTCTTTTTATTGGGGTATTGAGTCCATTGATATTAAGAGATATTAAGGAACAGTAGTTATGCTTCCTTGTATTTTTGTTGCTAGAGTTGGCATTCTGTTCTTGTTGCTGTCTTCCTTTAGGTTTGTTGAAGGATTACTTTCTTGCTTTTTATTGGGCATAATTTCCCCCTTGTGTTTGGGTTTTCCCTTTATTATCCTTTGACGGGCTGGATTCGTGGAAAGATAATGTGTGATTTTGGTTTTGTAATGGAATACTTTCGTTTCTTCTTCTATGGTGTGATGCTTTGTATATTCTTGGACCAGGGAGTGGCACCATTTGGAGGTGTGGCCTTGTTGGAATAGGTGTGACCTGGTTGGAGTAGGTGTATCACTGTGGGTGTGGGCTTAAAACTCTCACCCCAGTTGCCTGGAAGTCATGCTTCCACTAGCAGCTTTTGGATGAAGACATAGAACTCTCAGCTCTGCCTGCGCCATGACAGCATGGATGCTGCCATGTTCCCACCTTGATGATAATGGACTGAACCTCTGAACCTATAAGCTAGCCCCAAGTAAATGTTTTTAATAAGACTTGCCTTGGTCATGGTGTCTGTTCAGAGCAGTAAAACCCTAACTAAGACATATGGTAATTGAGAGTTTGGCTGGGTATAGTACCCTGGGGTGTCATTTGTGTTCTCTTAGTGTTTGTATAACATCTGTCCAGGATCTTCTGGTTTTCATAGTCTCTGGTGAGAAGTCTGGTGTAATTCTACTAGGTCTGCCTTTATATGTTACTTGACATTTCCCCTTACTGCTTTTAATAGTCTATCTTCATTTAGTGCATTTGCTGTTCTGATTATTATGTATCGGGAGGAATTTCTTTTCTGCTTCAGTCTATTTGGAGTTCTATAGACTTCTTGTATGTTCATGGGCATCTCTTTCTTTTGGTTAGAGACGTTTTCTTCTATAATTTTGTTGAAGATATTTACTGACCTTTTAAATTAAAAATCTTCATTCTCATCTACTCCTATTATCCGTAGGTTTGGTCTTCTCATTGTGTCCTGAATTTCCTGGATGTTTTGAGTTAGGATCTTTTTGCATTTTGCATTTTCTTTGATTGTTGTGCCCATGTTCTCTATGGAATCTTCTGTCCCTGAAATTCTGTCTTCCATCTCTTGTATTCTCTTGCTGATACTCCCATCTATGGTTCTAGATTTCTTTCCTAGGTTTTCTATTTCCAGTGTTGCCTCACTTTGTGTTTTCTTTATTGTGTCTACTTCCCTTTTTAGGTCTAGTATGGTTTTGTTCATTTCCATCATCTGTTTGGATGTGCTTTCCTGTTTTTCTTTAAGGACTACTACCTGTTTGGTTGTGTTTTCCTGTTTTTCTTTAATGACTTGTAACTCTTTAGCAGTGTTCTCCTGTATTTCTTTATGTGAGTTATTAAAGTCCTTCTTGATGTCCTCTACCATCATTATGAGATATGCTTTTTAATCTGGGTCTAGCTTTTCGGGTGTGCTGGGGTGCCCAGGACTGGCTGAGGTGGGAGTGCTGGGTTCTGATGATGGTGAGTGGTCTTGGTTTCTGTTAGTAAGATTCTTACGTTTGCCTTTCGACACCTGGTAATCTCTGGAGTTAGTTGTTATAGTTGTCTCTGGTTATAGCTTGTTCCTCTCGTGATTCTGTTATCGTCTATCAGCAGACCTGGGAGACTAGCTCTCTCCTGAGTTTAAGTGGGTAGAACACTCTCTGCAGGCAAGCACTCCTCTTGCAGGGAAGGTGCACAGATATCTGGCATTTGAACCTGCCTCCTGGCAGAAGATTAAGGCGCAAAACAGGGCCTATCCCAGAAGCTGTTAGCTTCTGTAGTCCACACTCTCACCTGCGCAGACTAGTCTCAGAGGGCTCCAGGAACCAAGATGGCTCCCCGAGATGCTCCAGCAAAGCCCTCCTGGCCAGGGTGGACACCTCTCCTCTGGCAGGGAAGATGCCCAGATGTCTGGAGCCTGAATCAGGGTCTGCCTCAGAAATTCTGTGGCTTCTGACTGCCCCAGAAGCTGTTAGCTTCTGTAGTCCACACTCTCACCTGCTCATACTAGTCTCGGTGGGTTATTCTGAAAGTTCCCAATACCCTTCCTCAGCTCTGCTTCCCTACCCACCCACTCCCACTTTTTGGCCCTGGCATTCCCTTGTACTGGGGCATATAAAGTTTGCAACACCAAGGGGCCTCTTTTCCCAGTGATGGCCAACTAGGCCATCTTCTGTTACATATGCAGCTAGACATATGAGCTCTGGAGGTACTTTATACAGGCACTTAGCACTATATACTTTACTCTTAGGGCTGCTTTCATTGTGTCCCATAAATTTTGGTATGTTTTGCCTTCATTTGCATTTAATTTTATACAGTCTTTAATATCTTTTTTTTTCTTTCATTTCCAGAGATCATTGAGTTGTTCAATCTCCAAGTGTATTTAGGCTTTAGGTTTTCTGTTGTTATTGAAATACAGCTTTATTCATATTGTCTGATATGATACTATTACTTCAATTTTCTTTCTTTTTTGAAGATTTATTTATTTATTTATTTTATGTATATGGGTACAGTGTCGCTGTACTAATGGTTATGAGCCATCACCTGGTTGCTGGGAGTGAAGGTTGCTTACTTTGATCAGCCACGATGGCTCAGGATCTGCTTGCTCCAGCCTGAAGTTTTATTGATTATTATATGTAAGTACACTATAGTTGTATTCAGATGCAACAGAAGAGGACATCAGGTCTCATTCTGGATAGTTGTATGTTGTGGTAAATCTCCAACCCAAATATGCCCTGTCAATGATAACACAACACAGTTAATATGAATACAAGCTGTATGCTTAGACTAGGCAGATCTACTGCTACACAACCATCTTCTCCATCTATGAGACCCCTTAGAACTTGGGTTTCTCTAGGCCATGTGCTTTTCTGCTCTGCTTTTGTTCTTCCTCCTCCTCTGCATCCTCTCCCTCTCAAATTTTCTCCTTCTCTCTCTCACCTTCTGCTCCACCTTCCCTTTGATCTGCCCAATCATCAGCTCTCCTTTATTTTACAAATGAAGGTGGGAAGCAGGTTTACAGGAAATCACCTGAGTGCTGACTCATTCCTTATTCACAACCACTCACAGGAGAATGGAATTAACATCTAATATAATTAGCTCCAGGGCTATTCACAACAGTTGGGAGCCACCAAGTGGTTGATGGGATTAGAACTCAGGACTTTCAGAAGAGCAGTTAGTGTTCTTAACTGCTGAGCCATCTCTCCAGCCCCACTTCAATTTTCTTTATCTGTTGAAACTTGCTTTGTGGGTGACTACATGGTTCTATTTGGAGAAGAATTCATGAGGTGCTGAGAAGAAGTTATATTGCATTGTGTTTGGGTGGAACATCCTATAGATGTTTGTTAAGTCTATTTGATTCATAGTGTCTGTTAGTTTCATTATATCTCTGTTTAGTTCTTGCATGTTCACATGCATGTAGGGATCAAGGCTGGGTGCCTTCTTCATTCATACCCCACCTTCTGTATTCAGCCAGTTCTCTCTCTGAACCTGAGTAGACTAGCTTGCAGGCAAGCCCTGAGGTTGCTCCTGTCTCTGCCTCACCAGTGCTGGGATTACAGCAAGTGCTACCACTCTCAGATTTTATGTGAGTACTTGGGATCTGAACTTGGGTCCCTGTGTTGATGCTTGTGAAAGAACCACAACGTGAGGACTCCCCCACGTTCTGACTCAGGAGAGGTGACACCCCAAACCACTCATGAGAAAAGGTCTTGCTGCAAACTGCAAGAGGACTTTTATTATCAAGAGTGCTCTCGGGCTCACGGTCATACACCACACAGGGGTAGAGAACCGTGGCTCCCCGAGTATCTGGGTAAGGGAGTATTTAAAGGAAGAAACCACAACTCAAAGGGGTGGGGAGAAAAACACCAAAAATACCAGTTAAGAATTACAAGGAAGTGGAAAGTCAAGACAGTTACAATGAACCTCTAGCAATAGCACTTTTGGATAGCGGGTTCCAGCCATGGTCAGGGTGGGTCAGGGTGATTTTCTTTGAATGAACACTCTCAGAACCCAGGAAGCAGGTGGGTCACAAGGAATGTTGCTATCTGTTTTATGATTAGCATACCTGGGAGCATTGAATCACAAAGGTCACATTCTCAAGCCTGGGCCTAAGGCCTAGTTTTTATGTTATGCTCTTTCAGTGCAAGAGCTTTATATAAAGAGTAAACTCTCTAGCTCCAATATACTCTGTACTGTGTAGAGAATGCCCAATCTTTGAGAAGATTTCAAGAAGGAAAAAGAAAAATTCTAAAAATTATGTAAAAACATCAACATGGAATTAATAGACAAGAATTGGAAATGTCTCCTCACCACTGGAAACAAAAGATCTTTATGTTTACCATGTGAGAAGACCAAGTTCAAAGGGAGGTCAGCATGTTTCAGTGTATGGATACAGAAAAAGATGGGGTTATTTGTAGGGGTAAACATGTTTGAGAAGAAGAGAGGAATTATAGACTACAGTTAAGTATGGTTTGCCCATATATGCATGATGGGCTCTATGGTGTTTGCATAAGCTTAGCTCAAAAAGCAGCACTGTTAGGAGGAATAGCTTTGTTGGAGGAAATGTGTTACTGTGGGAATGGGCTTTGAGAACTATCCTGAGCTTATCCCTGTTCCGCAGGAAATAAACACAGGACACGCCAGGTTCTTCCGTGGTTAACTTTACTTCAATAACATAGTGAGGTAGACAAAGAAGGCTCAGAAAGTGTGTGGCTTAAATACTTTTTGGTGACGTGTCTAAACTAGGACTGGTAGCAACACCCACGATTCTCATGCACCCTAGGGATAGGCTAAACACCCCAGGGGTTGGGTTAGTGCCCTGGGGGATGGACCGGTGCCCGGAAATGGGCTGGTGACTTTTGGCGGGTTTTTGCTTTTAGCACATGTGCATATAGCTTGTTCTTTGTTTAGGTGGCATAAGGCACTGCGGAGCCAGTGCCATCTTAAGATGGTAAATGTTATTGCGGCTCTCCACAGAGAACATCCTCCTAGTTGCCTGGGAGACAGTCTTCTGGATAACTTTAGTACAAGATGGAGAACTCTCAGCTTCTTCTCTAGCATCATGTCTGCTTGAATCCTGACATGCCTCTTGCAATGATGATATTGGATTGAACCTCTGAACCGATTAGACACCCAAATAAATTCTGACTTTATCGAAGTTGCCTTGGTCATGGAGCCCCTTCACAACAATGGACACCCAACTAAGACTGCCTTTATATTGAATCTGTGGAACTATTACATCGGTGATTGAGGAGGAGCCTTAGCAACAAATGCAAAATAAGCCTTTAATAAAATGAAGCAAAAGTTCATAACTGAAAAGAGCCATGCAGCACACTGTGAATAAATGGGAAGGTGCAAAACTAAAACAAAACTTTGCATTGCTTTGTAAGTAAATAGAGGCTCCCTAAATTAATAGGGCCTTTAGGTGTCAATAGGAAAGCCAGGGTACTACTCAGATGGTGACAGAGATGACAGGCTGCCCACATGAAGTGTGAGGGCATATTGGACATCTTGAAAATCACTGTGTAGACCAGAGTGGCTTCAGATTCACAGATATCCATCTGCCTCTAGCTACAAATTGGTGGGATTAAGGAATGTGCCACCATGCATGGCTAAACGATTATTTTAATACTAAAACAAGAACAGTGAGATGTGGATTAGGCAACAGGATTCAAATGTTATAAAAAATAAAGGAGAGCCACACAGTACTTCTACTGTCCTGTTGCTATTTCATTACATGTGCCCATGATGGCTATTCCTGTTTGTCTTCTAGACTATAAATGGAATGAACTAGAACCCAGAAATGGAGGCTACACATGTGACCCAGATCCTGAGGCAAGAAGGCATAGGCTTCCGATTGCATCTTGACATGAAGAGTTTGAGGCATAGTGACCATGAAAATCTTAGGCCCAGGAAAAGTAGTTCATACCTTCAATCCCAGAAGATTGAGGCAAACAGATCACTGAGTTTAAGGCCAGCATGTTCAAAGAAAGTTCCAGATTCAAGCAGGGTGGTACATACCTCCATGTGATCAAGACTTAAGTTATTTATTCAACTATATACTTAAATTTTCCTTTCTATAGAGATTAATGTATCTGTCATTAAATATGTCCCCTTTATGATTATATAACTTGAATTAACATAAATTTCTATCATCTGTCTGAGATAAGGTTTTTCAATTATCCCCTGTTAACATTTGACCTATAATTTAAGTTCAAAACCTTCAAATTTTTTACTCACCCATGGACTTTCATTAAATTCCTGTGTCTATTTCCCAGGTCTAAAATTGTCATATGTGCATGAACAATCCCAGAATTCTGTATGGATCACATTCAAAAGAATAAGTGTTTGCTCTGCCATAAATGTGTTCAAATTTTCTTTAAAGCATTTTTTTTTTCATTCCAAACTAGGGTTTCTCTGTATAGCCTTGGGTGTCCTGGAACTCACTTTGTAGACCAGGCTGGCCTCGAACTCAGAAATCCCCCTGCCTCTGCCCCTCAAGTGCTGGGATTACAGGCATGCACCGCCAAGCCGGGCAAAAGAACACTTTCTTGCTTTTTCTAGAGTGTACTTTTCCTCCATGTGTTGGCATTTTCCATCTATTTTCCTTTGTAGACCTGGGTTTGTGGAAAGGTGATGTGTAAATTTGGTTTTGTCACAGAATATCATGGTTTCTCCATCTATGGTAATTGAGAGTTTTGCTGTGGACTGTAGACTGGGCTGGCATTTGTGTTCTCTGAGCATCTGTATGAGATTTCTAGGATCTTCTAGCTTTCATAGTCTCTGGTGAGAAGTCTAGTGTATTTCTGATAAGTCTGCCTTCATAAGTTACTTGACATTTTTCCCCTGACTGCTTTTATTACTACTTCTTGGTTTAGTGCATTTGGTGTTTTGATTACTATGTGACAGGAGGAATATCTATTTTGGTCCAATCTCTTTGGAGTTCTGTAGGCTTCTTGTATGTTTATGGGCATCTATTTCTTTAGGTTAGGGGCA
Source organism: Mus musculus (assembly GCF_000001635.26). Taxonomy (NCBI): domain Eukaryota; kingdom Metazoa; phylum Chordata; class Mammalia; order Rodentia; family Muridae; genus Mus; species Mus musculus. Next base: position 177,998,403 of record NC_000068.7, on the reverse strand, counting down.
TTTTCTTCTATAATTTTGTTGAAGATATTTACTGGCCCTTCAATTTGGGAATCTTCACTCCCTTCTATACCTACTATCTTTTTGTTTGTTTGTTTGTTTGTTTGTTTGTTTGTTTTGTTTGGAACAGGGTTTCTCTGTGTAGCCCTGGCTGGCCTGGAACTCACTCTGTAGACCATGCTGGCCTCGAACTCAGAAATCCACCTGCCTCTGCCTCCCAAATGCTAGGATTAAAGGCGTGTGCCACCACTGTCCAGCTATACCTCTTATCCTTAGATTTGGTTTTCTCATTGTGTCCTAGATCTTCCGGATGTCTTGTTTTAGGAGCTTTTCGCATTTTTGCATTTTCTTGAATGTTGAGTCAATGTTTTCTGTGGCATCTTCTGCACCTGTGATTCTCTTTTGTGTCTCTTGTATTCTGTTGGTGATGCTTGTATCCATGACTCCTGATCTCTTTCCCGTTTTCTATCTCCAGGGTTGTCTCCCTTTATGATTTATTGTTTCTAGTTCCAGTGTTAGATTATGGGCAGTTTTGTTCCTTTCCTTCACCTGTTTACCTGTTTGGTTGTGTTTTCCTGTATTTTTTTTTCTTTTCTTTTTTTCTTTTTCTTTTTTTTTTTTTTTTTCTTTTTTTTGGTTTTTCAAGACAGGGTTTCTTTATATAGCCCTGGCTGTCCTGGAGATCACTCTGTACACCAGGCTGGCCTCAAACACAGAAATCCACCTGCCTCTGCCTCCCAAGTGCTGTGATTAAACGTGTGTGCCACCATGCCCGGCTTCCTGTAATTTTTTAAGGGTTTTTTTTCCTCTTTAAGGGCTTCCTGACAGAAACCACAAGGCTCCTGTCCCAGGCTGCTTCTAGGTTTCTGTGTCCTGAGGCTTTCAGGAGGGTCCCTGTGACCAGTAGTAATGGTTTTACCTGTGCTCACAGGTGTTTCAGTACTCCTGGGAGACTAGCTCTCTCCTGGCGCTATTTTGGTAAGGATCTTACCAAATGTGAATCTTAAAGCAGCCAGACTCTTCTGCAGGTAGCCAGAAGCTGATGGTCTTCTGTCCTGGGAAGAGCCTAAGCATAGGAGTTGATTTTTTTCTTAATTACAAATATGGGTGAGTTAACACTCTTGAGCTTGTGATCAAATTGAATACTGTAGCTAATGGGACATTGGCAGTGAATCTCTATTGTTAAGTTTCTTTTGTAATATTATAGCATAACCATAATTTTGGAAAGCAAAACCCAGTTTTTATCAGTGCAAACCATCTGTTCTCTTTAAAATCAATACCAAGAGCATTACTTTGCGATTACAAAGTTTGTTTTCAAGTTCATATATATGAATGCATGAAAGTACAGTTTTAATACCTCATAAAAGAGATATTCTTTTTAATCCATTTTTATTAGTTTAGTTCTAGGATAAGAATTACATAATATATTACTTGCATTTAGAAGTATGTTTAGAGACCTGCTTTCCTGGGTTGGCTCATGTCATTAGTTGTTGTTTAGAATGACTCCATCCCTGAGTTACCAGTTTTAAGGTAACTTTCTGTTACCAGTGTTCCAAATTTTTAATCATACCCAATGAGTTATAAGCCAATACTCCATAATGGAGACATGGAGTAAATATATTACTATTAAAACCAGTAAGTATCAAACATGATGTGGCTACACACATCTCATATAATTAGAACAGAAAAAAAGATATTAATTTATCCCTTAAAATGACAACCAAACCATAATTTATAAAATAACCACACCCAAAAGTCAGGGATCAGCATGACAAGACTGCACAATGTCATCCTGCTGAGTTTAAAGGGTTGAGTAGGGGTGCGAAAATTAGAAAACCTGGTTAGAATTAAGAAAGCATTTGTTTTCCAGTCTCTGCATGCTTAGAACACTCAGGTTTTGACTGAAGTTCAGTTATCTGTCTGAAAGGTTGGATGAATCAAGTCCATTTTGAATCAGCAGCAATTTCTGAAACTGTTCTGGAAGCAAGTCTCTGAAAACAGTATAAGGAGGCAGGTACCTGGAAAAAGAGGTCAACTCAACATCCCAACTAATGAATCTAGTTGGCGGGGCACATTCTGCAAATGTGAATCTTACAGTAATGATTTCAGTTCTATTAAGATATTCATATGGAATGTGAAAGGAGCACAGATCAGTTAAGAATTAATTTTTGCTCCTCGTTAGAGCAGGTGAAAGACAACTATTCTTTTATGTGTTAATTTAATCAATAATAAATCTTCATTCATGTCATAGGATGGATGACATGATGAATATTAAGTGCTCCATAACCAATAATATATATGTTCTAATTTTAGCTGAAGTTTTGGCTAGCGACTTTACATGTCTAGGCTAGTTACAGGGCTGTTCCCATGTGTAGGAAACAGCAAATCATGATGCCTGCCTGTTGGATTTTCTCAAACATTAATTTTTGGTAGCCAAGATCTTCAGGGGGTCTTCCCCTGTCACATCTGAGCTATATCACTCTGGAAGAGGTCCAAGGCAATTTCTTCCTTGCTATTAGCACAAATATAGATTCTCTCCCATAATACCATAGACTTTTAAATTTTTCTTTAAGGCAGTTTTTCGATTCATTTTCCATTGTGTAGAAATTAACACCTCTAATTATTTATTGTGGTAAGTTATCACTCTATCTTCATGCCTTTGTTTCCTACATTTGAGATCAAAGCCTGGATTACCTTATTCCATGTATACTCAACCACTTTTTTTATTAGATATTTTTTCATTTACATTTCAAATGCCATCCCCAAAGCCCCCTATACCCTCCCCCCCCCCGCCCTGTTCCTCAACCCACCCACACCTGCTTCCTGGCCCTGGCATTCCCCTGTAATGGGGCATATGATCTTCACAATACCAAGGGGCTCTTCTCCCATTGATAGCCAACTAGGCCATCCTTTGCTACATATGCAACTAGAGGCATAGCTCTGGGTAGGGGGTACTGGTTAGTTCATATTGTTGTTCTGCCTATAGTTTTGCAAACACCTTTAGCTCCTTGGGTACTTTCTCTAAATCCTTCATTATGGGGCCTGTGTTCCATCCAATAGATGACTGTGAGCATCCCCTTTTGTATTTGCCAGGCATTGTCATAGACTCAGGGTCCTGTCAGCAAAAGCTTTCTGACATAAGCAATAGTGTCTGTGTTTGATGGTTGTTTATGGGATGGATCTCCGGGTGGGGCAGTCTCTGGATGGTCTTTTCTTCTGTCTTAGCTCTGAACTTTGTCTCTATAACTCCTTCAATGGGTATTTTGTTCCCCTTTCTAAGAAGGTTCAAAGTATCCACACTTTGGTCTTCCTTTTTCTTGAGTTTCATGTGTTTTACAAATTGTATCTTGGATATTCTACGTTTCTGAGATAATATCTGTTTGTCAGTGAGTGCATACCATGTGTGTTCTTTTGTGATTGGGTTACCTCACTCAGGATGATATCCTCCAGATGCATCCATTTGCCTAAGAATTTCATGAAGTCACAGGGCAGTGGTGGCGCCCGCCTTTAATCCCAGCACTTGGGAGGCAGAGGCAGGTGGATTTCTGAGTTTGAGTCCAGCCTGGTCTACAGAGTGAGTTCCAGGATAGCCAGGTCAATACAAAGAAACCTTGTCTTGAAAAACCAAAAAGAAGAAGAAGAAGGAGGAGGAGGAGGAGAAGAAGAACACGAAGAAGAAGAAAAAGAAGAAGAAGAAGAAGAAGAAGAAGAAGAAGAAGAAGAAGAAGAAGAAGAAGAAGAAGAAGAAGAAGAAAAAGAAGAAGAAGAAGAAGAAGAAGAAGAAGAGGAGGAGGAGGAGGAGGAGGAGGAGGAGGAGGAGGAGGAGGAGGAGGAGGAGGAGAAAAAACTCCAAAAAGAATGTCATGAATGCATTGTTTTTAATTGTTGAGTAGTACTCCATTGTATAAATGTACCACATTTTCTGTATCCATTCCTCTATTGAGGGACATCTGGGTTCTTTCCAGCTTCTGGCTATTATAAATAAGACTGCTATGAACATAGTGGAGCATGTATCCTTGTTATATGTTGGAGCATCTTTTGGGTATATATGCCCAGGAGTGGTATAGCTGGGTCCTCAGGTAGTACTATGTCCAATTTTCTGAGGAACCACCATACTGATTTCCAGAGTGGCTGTACCAGCTTGCAATCCCCCCCAACAATGGAAGAATGTTCCTCTTTCTCCACATCCTTGAGAGCAGATGCTATCGCCTGAGTTTTGTTCTTAGCTATTCTGCCTGGTATGAGGTGGGTTGTTTTGATTTGCATTTCCCTGATGGTTAAGGATGTTGAACATTTTTTCAGATGCTTCTCAGCCCTTTGGTTTTCCTCAGTTGAGAAATCTATGTTTAGCCCTGTACCCCGTTTTTTTTTTTTTTTATAATAGAGTTATTTGAAATTCTGGAGTCCAACTTCTTGAGCTCTTTTTATATATTGGATATTAGTCCTCTATCTGATTTAGGATAGGTAAAGATACTTTCCAAATGTGTTGGTGGCATTTTTGTCTGATTGACAGTATCTTTTGCCTTACAGAAACTTTGCAATTGTATGAGGTCCCATTTATCAATTTTTGATCTTACAGCACAAGCCATTGTTCTGTTCAGGAATTTTTCCCCTGTGCCAGTATCTTTGAGACTTTTCCCCACATTCTCCTCTATAAGTTCCAGTTTCTCTAGTTTTACGTGGAGTTCCTTGATCCACATCGACTTGACCTTAGTAGAAGGAGATAGAAATGCATCAATTCACACTCTTCTACATAATAACCACCAGTATTACCAACACCATTTGTTGAAGATGCTGTCCTTTTTCTACTGGATGATTTTAGCTCCCTTGTCAAAGATCAAGTGACCATAGGTGTGTGAGTTCATTTCTGGGTCTTCAAATTCATTCCATTCATCTACCTGTCTGTTGCTGTACCAGTACCATGCAGTTTTTCTCAAAATTCCATGGTTGTACAGCTTTAGGTCAGGCATGGTCATTCCACCAGAGGTTCTTTTATCATTGAGAAGAGTTTTTGCTATCCTAGGTTTTTTGTTATTCTGGATAAATTTGAAAATTGCCCTGTGGGGAATTGCAGGCTGGTCTCCAGTCTAGCTGAGGTCTGAACCCTGATGGTCATAATTCACCTACATGTCATGGTAGTCGGTAGTCTTTCCCTCATGATCCTGGTACTCTGGCCCCTGCCTAAGGTACCACATCCCACAGCCCCCACAACAGAAGTATGGTCAGTAGTCATGTAAGCAATGGCCCAAGCTTCTGACCTTCAGGCTAGACTCCTCCCCAGTTACCTAGCAACAGTGTAGACCATAAAAAGGGATGCTCAGCCCCCACCTCGCTCATTTAACCTCTTATCCCTTTGTCCTCTCACCTCTCTCACCACTTCTCTCTCCTCCTCCTTTTGTCTTCTTTCCTTCTCTCTCTCTCTCTCTCTCTCTCTCTCTCTCTCTCTCTCTCTCTTTCTCCCTCCCTCCCTCTCTCCCTCCCTCCCTCCCTCCTTTCTACCTTCTCTCTTTCCCCTGCATTTCTATAATAAAGCTCTTAAAACATAGAGTCTCTGCTCTGCTCTTTCAAGTTTCTCTGTGCACTCTGGTCAGTGTTGGGAACTTCTTTCCCCTTCCCTCTATCCTACAACCCTGGTGGCTTTAGCAAACTAGCTCCAGGGGAGTACCCAGGCAGGGCTGTCCCTTGACCACCCCCTGAAGAGTGGGATAGAGGAATGCCTACACAAGGATGAATGGATAGGTAGATAGGCGCCCTCCCATGCCTGACTGACTAGAGAATAGGGAAACTTTGGCGGGACAGTGGGCATATTTTTCCTATCCCACTCTCTCCCTAGGGCCCTGGAGGGCCCTCCATACCCTTCTTATTTTGCTCCCAACATTGCCCTTTCTAATTCACTAAAGAATTAATTTGGAATTTTGATGGGGATTTCACTGAATCTGTAGATTGCTTTTGGCAAGCCATTTTTACTATAGTGATTCTGCCAATCCATGAGCATGGGAGATCTTTCCATCTTCTGAGATCTTCGTTCACTTCTTAAGAGACTTGAAGTTCTTATCATACAGATCTTTCACTTCCTTAGTTAGAGTCACACCAAGGTATTTTATATTATTTGTGACTATTGTGAAAGGTGTTGTTTCCCTAATTTCTTTCTCAGCCTGTTTATCCTTTGTTTAGGGAAAGGCCATTGAATTTTTTGAGTTAATTTTATAATCAGCTACTGCACTGAAGCTGTTTATCAGGTCTAGGAGTTCCCTGGTGGAATTTTTAGGATCACTTATATATACTATCATACCATCTGCAAAAAAGTGATATTTTGACTTCTTCCTTTCCAATATGTACACCATTGACCTCCTTTTCTTGTCTAATTGTTCTGGGTAGGACTTTGAGTACTACATTGAATAGGTAGGGATAAAGTGGGCAGCCTTGTCTAGTCCCTGATTTTAGCAGGATTGCTTCCAGTTTCTCTCCATTTACTTTGATGTTGGCTACTAGTTTGATGTAGATTGATTTTATTATGCTTAGGCATGGACCTTGAATTCCTGCTCTTTCTAAGGCTTTTATCATGAATGAGTCTTAGATTTTGTCAACTTCTTTCTGAGCATCTAACAAGATGATAATGTGGTTTTTGTCTATGAGTTTGTTTATATAGTGGATTACATTGATGGATTTCTGTATATTAAATAATCCCTGCATCCCTGGAATGAAGCCTATTTGATCATGATGGATGGTTGTTTTGATGAGGTCTTGGATTCAGTTAGTGAGAATTTTATTGAGTATTTTTGCATGAATATTCATAAGGGAAATTGGTCTGAAGCTCTCTATCTTTGTTTGGTCTTTATGTGGTTTAGGTATCAGAGTAACTGTGGCTTCACAGAATGAACTGGGTAGAGTACCTTCTGTTTCTATTTTTTGAAATAGTGTGAGGAGAATTGGAATTAGGTCTTCTTTGAAAGGCTGAAAGAACTCTGCACTAATCCTATCTGGTCCTGGGCTTTTGTTGTTGTTGTTGTTGTTGTTGTTGGGAGACTATTAATGACTGCTTCTATTTCCTTAGGGGATATGGGAATGTTTAGGTCATTAATCTGATCCTGACTTAACTTTGGTACCTGGTATCTGTCTAGAAATTTGTCCATTTCATCCAGGTTTTCCAGTCTTGTTGAGTTTAGTCTTTGTAGTAGGATGTTATGGTGTTTTTTATTTCCTCGGGTTCTGTTGTTATGTCTCCCTTTTCATTTTTGATTTTGTTAAGTAGGACACTGTCCCTGTGTCCTCTAGTGAGTTTGGCTAAGGGTTCATCTATCTTGTTGATTTTCTCAAAGAACCAGCACCTAAATTGGTTGATTCTTTATATAGTTCTCTTTGTTTCCACTTGGTTGATTTCAGCCCTGAGTTTGATTATTTCCTACCATCTACTCCTCTTGGGTGAATTTGTTTCCTTCTGTTCTAGATCTTTTAGGTGTGTTGTCAAGCTACTAGTGTGTGCTCTCTCTAGTTTCTTTTTGGAGGCACTCAGAGCTATGAGTTTTCCTCTTAGAACTGCTTTCATTATGTCCCATCAATTTGGGTATGCTGTGGCTTCATTTTCATTAAACTCTAAAAGTCTTTAATTTCTTAATTTATTTCTTCCTTGAGTAGTGTGTTCTTCAGCTTCCACGTGAACATTGGCTTTCTATTATATATGTTGTTATTAACGGTCAGCCTTAGTCCGTGGTGATCTGATAGGATGTGTGAGATAATTTCAGAATTTTGTATTGGCTGAGGCCTGTTTTGTGACCGATTATATGGTTGATTTGGGAAAATGTGCCATGAGGTGCTGAGATAAAATATTTTGTAGACATCTGTTAAATCCATTCCTTTCTTAACTTCTGTTAGTTTCAATGTGTCTCTGTTTAGTTTCTGTTTCCAGGATCTGTTCCTTGATGAGAGTTGTGTTGAAGTCTCCCACTATTATTGTGTGAGGTGCAATATTTCCTTTGACCGTTACTGTAGTTAATTTAATAGATGTGGATGCTCTTGCATTTGGAGCATAGGTATTTAGAATTGAGAGTTCATCTTGAAATATTTTATCTTTGATGTGAATAAAGTACCCCTCCTTGTCTTTTTTGATAACTTTGTGTTGTAAGTCGATTTTTTTCGATATTACAATGGCTACTCCAGCTTGTTCCTTTGGACCATTTTCTTGGAAAATCGTTTTCCAGCCTTTTACCCTGAGGTAGTGTCTGTCTTTTTCCCTGAGATGGGTTTCCTGTTAGCAGCAAAGAGTTGGGGCCTGTTTCTGTAGCTAGTCTGTTAGTCTATGTCATTTTATTGGGGAGTTGAGTCTATTGATATTAAGAGATATTAAGGAAAAGTACTTGTTGCTTCCTGTTATATTTGTTGTTAGAGTTGGATTCTGTTCTTGTGGCTGTCTTCCTTTAGGTTTGTTGAAGGCTTTCTTTTTTTTTTCTAGGGTGTATTTTCTGTCCTTCTGTTGGTATTTTCCTATTATTATTTTGTCATGGAATACTTAGGGTTCTCCGTCTATGGTAATTGAGAGTTTTGCTGTGTTTAGTAGCCTGGGCTGGCATTTGTGTTCTCTTAGGGTCTGTATAACATCTGTCCAGGATCTTCTGACTTTCATAGTCTCTGGTGAGAAGTATGGTATAATTCTAATAGGCCTGCCTCTATATGTTACTTGACCTTTTTCCCTTACTGCTTTCAATATTCTATCTTTATTTAGTGCATTTTTGTTCTGCTTATTAAGCGTTGGGAGGAATTTCTTTTCTGGTCCAGTCTATTTGGAGTTCTGTAGGTCCCTTGTATGTTCATGGGCATCTCTTTCTTTAGGTTAGGGAAGTTTTCTTCTATAATTTTGTTGAAGATATTTACTGGTCCTTTGATTTGAAATTCTCCATTCTCATCTACCTATTATTAGTAGATTTGGTCTTCTTGTTGCGTCCTGTATTTCCTGCATGTTTTGAGTTAGGATCTTTTTGCATTTTGCATTTCCTTTGATTGTTGTGTCCATGTTCTCTATGGAATCTTCTGCACCTAAGATTCTCCCTTCCATCTCTTGTATTCTGTTGCTGAGGCTTGCATCTAAGGTTCCTGATCTATTTCCTAGGGTTTCTATCTACAGAGTTGTCTCCTTTTGAGTTTTCTTTATTGTTTCTACTTCCACTTTTAGATCTTGGGTGGTTTTGTTCAATTCCATCACCTCTTTGGTTGTGTTTTCCTGTAATTCTTTAAGGGATTTTTGTGTTTCCTCTTTAATGTCTTCTACCTGTTCAGCAGTGTTCTCCTGAATGTCTTTAAATGAGTTATTAATGTGGTTCTCCAAATCCTATACGAGCATCATGGGATATGATTTTAGATCTGAATCTTGCTTTTCAGGTGTCTTGGCATATTCAGAACTCGCTGTGGTGGGTGAACTGGGTTCTGATGATGCCCATTGGTGCTGGTTTCTGTTAGTAAGACTCTTTCTTTCATTTACCTTTTGACATCAGGTAATCTCTGGTGCTAGATGTTCTAGCTGTCCCTGAATGGAGCTTTTTCCTCCTGTGATTCTTTAGCTTGTCAGCACTCCTGGGAGACCAACTGTCTCCTGTGTCCCAGTCGTCAGAAAACTCTGCAGGCAAGCACTCCTCTTGCAGAGGAGGTGCACAGAAGTCTGGAACTCAGATTCACCTCCTGATTCCGGAGGTCAGAGCCCTCCCTAGAGGCCGACTCTCTTCTGTCAGGGAAGGTGTCCAGGGGTCTGGTTGTCACCTTTGTTTTCCTGCTGAGGATGAAGGCTTGAAGGGACCCTGTCCAAGAAGCTTGGTTGCTTCTGTTCTCCATCTGCTCTCCTGCATAAACTGGTCTCAGTGATCCCAAGATTCTGGGTGTGCTAGGGCCTGCCTTTTTCCTTTGACGCTGTTGTTACTATCAGAAGACCCTCTGGATTTTTTTTTTTTTTTTTGTAACTTATGTTGTGTTCCACTCACCAGTGATCTGAAGGACCCAGGTGTGCTAGGGGGCCTGGAGCATGGAGAGTCCTCTGGGGACCTTAGGGCCCTCTGCCAAGATCATGCCGAAGATGGCATGGGGGGTGTGGGGGGTGGCACCAACCAAAAGTAACCCCAGCCGCTGGTCGGGTGCTGTCCTTTGTCACTATTCCTGCTAGCACAAGACCCTCTGGATCTTGTGCGTGCCCGACTGGCCAGCAAGAATGACGCTGCAACAGGATCCTTCTGTACACTTTATTGGAAGAGCTTGATTGCAGAGGTGAAGAGACTCCAAGCCCAGAACTGGTGCTGCTTATATAGGCCTAGGAGAGGCGTGTCTCACACCCAGATTGGTTATGCATGGGTTATGCTTACCACCTCATTTGCATGTCTCACATCTGATTGGTTAGCTTCTCTCTCATCTGATTGGTTAATTCTCAAAACCTCATCTTGGCAAAAAAACTTTACTGCCTACATATGCATGGTAGCCAGCGGTTACCCTGCAATGGCACATGTGGCCTGCAAAGGCACATGTGGCTTCCCACATCTGGATTTTTTTGAACTGATGTAGCTTTCCACTCACCAGTGATCTCAAGAACCTGGGTGTGCTGGTGTGCCAGCTGTGTGGAGAGTCCTCTGGAGACATTAGGGCCCTCCACAGACATTGCCTCAAACACTCTTAAACAATTACCACTGTCTCATTTATCCTTAAAAGCAATTTAAAAATTTTCATCGATTTCTCTCTATTCTTTTTTCTGATTATAGCTCTGGGCAGTCTCTACCATCTACCTCTGTCTGTTTCTGACCAGTCTGTATCTTTGTACTGCACCTCTAATCTCAAACTATCTGAGACAGACAGAAATCTTTGAGAAGGGCCCATGGTAAATCCAGTCCAAGAAGGATGTTTGGATCAGCTTTGGGGATTTTGCTGAGTCCCAACTCATTCCATGAACCCAGGAATTACGCATACCAATTCAGCTCAACTTTTCTTTTGGTTGTGAACCTGCACAGCCTGGTGACAAACCAGATGGCTAAGCCAAACCAGCAAATCTGCTAAGAATTCACTTTTCCACATCCATTAATTTCACATCTTAACATTTGGTATTCATTTGAGAATCTCCAATTAGTTTTTGTTTTATTTTTGTTTTTTGTTTTTGTTTTGGTTTGGTTTTTCGAGACAGGGTTTCTCTGTATAGCCCTGCCTGTCCTGGAACTCACTTTGTAGACCAGGCTGGCCTCGAACTCAGAAATCCACCTGCCTCTGCCTCCCGAGTGCTGGGATTAAAGGCATATGCCACCATGCCCGGCTTCCAATTAGTTTTAATACTAAGTTCCAGCCTATAGGTGTGATGCCTCCTGTAGACTAACTTGGGTACTCTGCTCTCCTATAGGATGCCACCTGTGTAAATTCCTAGCTCAGCTTGCAAGTGCTTTGGAGTCTGAAATGAAAGACAAACAGCTTTATTTAATATGCCAAATCAGCTTATTGGTTGGGACACTCCCAAACACCCACATTGCTAAGGGCTTCTCTGTGATACTCCTGAATTACTAAAATCTATAGCCCATCTTTGCTTCCCCAGAATCAATCAGACTCAAGCAGGTCAGGGCACAGGGGCTGATGCAGAGGCCATGGAGGGAAATGTCTTAACTGGCTTGCTTCCCCTGGCTTGCTCAGCCTGCTTTCTTATAGAACCCTAGTCTACTATCACATAGAGATGGTCCCACCCACAAGGGGCCTTTCCTTCTTGATCACTAATTGAGAAAATGCCTTATAGCTGGATCTCATAGAGGCATTTCCCCAACTGAACTTCTTTTCTCTGTGATAACTCCAGCTTGTGTCAAGTTGACACAAAACTAGCCAGTAAAATTGACACTTTGTCAACTTGACACACAAACACATCAGAACTAAGCCTCAATCCTTAGTTTCTTCTTCATCCCCAAGATATACACAACTTTGAAAGTCCCACAATCTTTATATATTAAAAGTTCAATCCTTTTAAAATTTCCAATATCCTTTAAAAACCAAAGCCTTTTCCAACTAAAAGTATCTTATCTATGGAATCCACTAAAATATTTTCTCCCTTCAAGAGGGAAAAATATCAGGGCATAGTCACAAACAAAAGCAAAAATTAAACTCCAACTGTCCAATGTCTGGGATCCAACTCACGATCTTTTGGGCTCCTCCAAGGGCTTGGGTCACTTCTCCAGCCCTGTCCTTTGTAGCATACAGCTTGTCCTCTAGGCTCCAGATGCCTGTCCTTTACTGTTGCTGCTGTTCTTGGTGGTCATTCATGGTTCTGGCATCTCCAAAACACTGCATGACCCCTTAATTTCTGGGCCATCAATTGCACCTGAGGCTGCACCTTCACCAATGGCCTTCCCTGGCCTCTCACAGCCTTAGCTTCTCTGCATGATCCCTTTATACCTTCAAAACCAGTACCACCTGGGTAACTCTTACAGATTACCAAGTCCAGCCACAGCACAAGATACAACCTTGGCTATCTCTAGAACACTGCCTCTGTCCTCTCAGAAAACACTTCCCAGAAGATGCCACCTCAATGATGCTGTTCTATTCTTAATCTCTGCTAATTTTTTAGCTCCAGTTAACCAGCATCAATAGCCCCAGCAATGCAAAGTTTTCACTCTAGGAGTTCTGGTATCTTGTTAATCACAGCTGATTCTTCAGCCCTAGCTAACCAGAAACTTCACAAATCAAACCTGTAATGACCCTGAAAAGAGTCTTTAATTTTCCCTGTGAAATTTCACAAGCCAGGCCTCCATCTTCTGCACTGTTCTCAACATTAACTTCCAAGCTCCTACACAACATCCCATAGAGTTCTTAACACAGAATGGATCTTCTGGCCCAAAGTTCCAAAGTCCTTCGACAGTCCTCCCAAAACATGGTCAGGTTGTCACAGGAATACCCCACTCCTGATACCAATTTGTCTTAGTCAGGGTTTCTATTCCTGCACAAACATCATGACCAAGAAACAGTTGGGGAGGAAAGGGTTTAATGCAGCTTACATTGTCCACATTGCTGTTGATCTCCAAAGGATGTCATGACTGTAACTCAACCAAGACAGTAAGAAACATTTCTTGTATCCCCTTGATTTCCTTTGTATGATTATTTTCACGATGGTGATTTAGAAATGATTAAAGGCTTCCCCATATTTAATGCATTCATAGGGTTTCTCTTTCATAATGATGAAGATTTGGGAAATCTGAAAAGGTTTCACCATATTATATTCCTTAATTTCTTTGCAGTATGGATTGTTTCATTGTGAAGACTCTAGATATATTCAAAAAGCTTCACCATTTTAAATACTCTCACAGGATTTTGTCTCTATTATGATTTTTTTAGCATTGATACATTTTTTTAAAAATATTTTTATTACGTATTATCCTCAATTATATTTCCAATGCTATCCCAAAAGTCCCCAGACCCTCCACCCAACTCCCCTACCAACCCACTCCCACTTTTTGGCCCTGGTGTTCCCCTGTACTGGGGCAGACTCCCCGCCCAAGGTGCCCTGGTGCTGGTGCCAGTGCCAACTGTAAGGGACTTGTGACCCTGGTCAGCCTGGTTTTCTGCTTCCCTAATTAATGCTGTCTCAAGTCCTGTGCAATTGGATTGGAGCAGCAGTTGTGTTCCATTCACCAGAGGTCTTAAGATCCTGTGGGGAGTCCACTGGGGACCTTGGGGGTGTCCGCAGACTCCCCGCCCAAGGTGCGTCAGTGCTGGCGCCGACCTGAAGGGACCTATCCTTTACTTTTTATTTCTTCATTGTCTTCCCTTTTCTCTCCCATTAACTGCTTCAACCTTTAAAATGCATAGTCACTTTTACTTTTAAATTATTGTTAATGTATGAATTTTATTGCAGTTCAGTTGCAAGACTTTCCTATTAAGAAATAGAGATGGCTGCACAGGACATTGCATGCATAATTAAATATAAAAAGAAAGGACCCTGGACCTTTTAAATATAAAATACTTGGTCTGCAGGACTAGAACATTCTTTTACATGTAAATTTTTCAGACTAGGGCTATGTCCACATGTAGGATGGAACAGCAGAGCTTGGAAGGTTTCAGCTGTTTGAGTCATTTGCTCTGTGATCCAACGGTGAAGGAGCTGCTGTTGTCCTGAGGCCCAGCTGGGTTTTCCAAGCTAATGAGGGACTATGGTCACGCCTAACAATCAGAAACACTAGGGGAAGGTAGCTTACAAGATCTTTACAGGATTCTCCTCAGATGCATGTGTTAAATGCTGCCTGGAAGACTACAAGCCATTTCCTGGTTATTATAGTAATCTCCATTGACAGTACAGGAGGAGCAAGTCTGCAGAGCTAATTGAGTTTGATCTGCTGGTTCTAAATGGACTGTGGGTCAGAGTGTGGTTCTGTTGGTCCATGTAGTGATCATAGCAGAGACCCTTGTCCTTTGACTCTTCCTGAGTGTGGTTTTACAGGGGTCCCAGAGGCTCGGTAGCCCTGGGAGTGGGAAGGTATGGAACTTAAATGTCACTATGCAGTGTATGTAGAGGCATTGCTTTTTTTGTGCAGAAGGACAGCATTGGAAATGCAATGGTTTGATTTCTAGAATTCCTGACCCTTCTGTATTCAGTTTTGTGTGATTATTTTTATGAATAGTTTAGAAGTTAGTAGTAAGGAGCTGACAGCGATCATCCTTCATAAATATTTGATTAGATTCCTTTTACCTTTCTGTTACCTTTTGTCAAAATGGCATGATTCACAGAACTTCAATTCTTGGTTACAAAAGGAGCTTCTGACAGAACTTGTGCAGAAGTTTCTCAGGTGTTGATGGTGCTGGGTGGGTGGATAGGAAAGATTGGAACGTGGTGCATATGGAAGGAAGCATTGTTTTGTATATGGGCTGGAGTGGGGCTGGTTTTGCCTGAAATTACTAAGGGTCATGAGCACCTATAGAGCCATAGCCCAACTTTCTGACCATCTACAATTACAGAGAGAGCTCTGGAGCATGGGGCCTCTCTGTTTGGAAGACAGATCAGTAGTATCTGTAGGGTCAGAATTATAAAAGTTTAGGAGTCACTTTGAGTTATTTTTATTGGAGTCATGAAATATGATTTTATTTTATTTCTATACACACACTAGTATAGGTAACATTGGTCAAGATCACATTGTTCCTGATGTATTTGCCTTAGTTATTTAAGAAAAGTTGAAAATTGGTCACATGGAAATGGACAGAGGAAGCTTTCCCTGATATTGTTTTGCTGCTATGTGGGCTACTATGAGCAATGTGTCTAGGGTAAGAGATAGTGGGCTTGGTCTTAAGATAGACTGTTTAAGGAGGACTGACTATGGTTGAGGAGGGTGTGTCTGCCCATACTTGCGGACTAAGACAGATACATGTGGCAAGAAAGAAAGGGGAGATGGAAAAGGTCTTTTGTATCTGCAGGTAACATGGACAGGTGAGAGGAAACTGCATTCCTAAGGGCACTCTTGCATATTGGGTCTCAGGGAGCAAAAATGAGGGAAGGTCTAGCAGCATTCTGCATGGTTCCATGTATTAACATCTTAATACTATGGCATCAGGTTCCCAGAGATCATTTATTTACTTAAGTTTTTGTTGTCCAACTGTGAAAGACTGGATAAAAAGTACTATGTGGGTGGGCAGGGCAGTCAGCAAGTATTCATTTAGAAGTACACATTTACACTCTTGCCGGTATCATATATTTTTTTATGTACACACGCTTCAAATCTTTTAGGATTTAGTCACCTATGATGGCGTGCATGTGAACTTAACTCAGGAAGAGTGGGCTTTACTGGATCCTTCTCAGAAGAATCTCTACAAAGATGTGATGCTAGAGACCTATAGGAATCTCTCAGCTATAGGTAATATTATGATTTTTTATTTGCTTTGTAAAATGTCTATGTTATTGTTATTTGTTTTTGTAATTTCAATTGAGAATGAAGAAGAATAAGGTGAATAAATCACTCATGGTTCTAAAGTTCAAGGGAGTTAGTAACTTAAATGTTGCCTAATTTCCAATAATGTAACATACTTTCTCTGGTACTGGGTTTAGGTTACATTTGGGAAGGACATACAAGTGAAGACTATTTTCAAACTTCTAGAAGTCATGGAAGGTAATTTTCCTCTTCAAGCTGATGATAAAATGCCTATAAAGAAAGTTTAGCGTCTGCTACAGGTTGTAAAGAAAACCATTAGGGTACAATAAGCACACCTTTCACTTATGGATGTATACTGAATTTCATAAAATCATATATGTCTATAGCAGGTATGTAATTATAATGTATGTAATTATACTTTGCAAGGCATTCCATTAGTTCAAAGACAGAGAAATAATGGCTTAACATATATATATATATATTAGTGTTTAAATCAAGCCTAGTAGAGCCATGCTGTACAAGTGCAAGTCTCTTCAGTCTCATATCGCTTAGCTATTGCAAAAGGAACACACAGTGATTAGGTGACAAGTATATGTCTAAAACCTAGTAATGAGCAAATAATCCATAGTATATCTGAGCTCAATGATATACTTGCAATAACATTGCTAAATTTAGTGAGATGGACAGTTTATAAGATTCAAGAATCGTTTTGTGGTAAAACCTTAACTCTGTACCACATCTCTGTGGTGAAAAAAAGTCAGCTGTGTGAATATAAAATGGAACTTATTCATTTGTTATTCTCTATTGATATGAATAGCAAAGGTTAGGATGGATACAAGCCTTGTGAGCATTGGGGCATTGAAGGAAGCCACACACCTTTCACTTTTCCAGAATGATTAGAGGATATGCAGTATACCACACTTTGAGTAGACATTCTAAATGTGCTATAAGTTTATAAATAATTAGTTTTCCAACATTATTGGGGACAAATACCAACTCAAACTGCTGAAAAATCACAATAAGAATTAGAGTAGTAGAAATTTTCTTCTGTTTGCATTTGTTCATGTTCCAAATGTAGTATTACTTTCATTATTAAAAAAATTGTGAATGCAGAGTTCTTCCTGTTTTTTTCAAATATGTGAATAACCTTTTAAAAGTATGCTATAAATGTGAGCCAGATAATCAGTACTGTTCCCATTCCATGTATCCTCAAAGATGTAAAACAATCCATAATGAAGGAGAAAACCTTTGAATGTAAAAGTCATATTATGTTAACATTAGATTGCTCTTTTCAATGAAGCCAAATTATAAAAAAAAATTCATACAGATAAAAAGACTCATCAGTACAATCAATGTGAGAAAGATTTCACGTATGCCAATTGTATTTGCAGGCATGAAAGAAGTTGTACTGCAGTGCAACCCTCTGAGTTTATTCAATGTGGTAAAGCCTTTGCATATCAGAGTCTTAGACAAAGGCATGAAAGAACACATAATGGAGAGAAAGACTATTACTGTAACCAATGTGGTAAAAACTTTATAATAAGCAGTCATCTCCAAATACATAAACGAAGAAATACAGGAGAGAAACCCTATGGTTGTAACCAATGTGGTAAAACCTTTGCTGTAAGGAGTGACCTCCAAATACATAAGCGAACACATACAGGAGAGAAACCCTATGATTGTAAACAGTGTGGTAAAGCTTTTATAAGAAGGGGAGACCTCCAAATTCATAAGCGAATACATACAGGAGAGAAACCCTATGAATGTAACCACTATGGTAAAGCCTTTGTAATAAGCAGTCATCTCCAAATACATAAGCGAATACATACAGGAGAGAAACCCTATGAATGTAAACAATGTGGTAAAGCGTTTACAAAAAGCAGTAATCTCCAAATACATAAGCGAACACATACAGGAGGGAAACCCTATGAATGTAACCAATGTGGTAAAGCTTTTATACATAGTGGTAACCTCAAAAGACATGAAAGAACACATACAGGAGAGAAACTCTATGAAGGCATCTAATGTTATAAAACCTTTGCAGCAAGCATTGTTCTCCAAGTATATAAATGAACACATACCAGAGAGGAACCTTTTAAATGTAACCAACGTGGTAAAGCTTTTTCGAAAACCAATCGTCTTTACACACATAAAAGCACATATAGTTGAGAGAAATGCTTTGACTTCAACCAATGTAGTTATACTTTTTCAAAAAGCAGTCATGAACAAAATCATAAAAGAACACGTATAGGAGAGAGATTTTTGAATGTTAGCAATGTCCTTTTACACCTTATTCACAAAGCAGTGGTCTCCAAATATATAAAGAAATACATACAGGAGAGAAACCCTATGAATATCATCAATGTTCTAAAGCCCTTCTACATCACAATCATCTTCAAATCTGTAAAGAACATGAGGTGGAAAGAAAACCTCTGAATATCACTAATTAGGTAAAGTCATTGTACAAAAGAGTCATTTCCCAACACACAAGTATACACACTGGATAGAAACACTATGGATATAAGAATGTGGTAAACATTTTATAAGTCACAGTAGTCTCTAAGTAAATAAAAGAAGACAGAGTTGAGAGAAACCCTATGAAAGTTATCAAAGGGACAAAGCCTTGTACATAAAGATCTTCAAATACATAAAAGTAGACATAGAGGTGAGAAGCCCTATGTCTGTAATGCATGTGGCATTGCCTATACTTATGAGTCATATTCAAAGACACACACAAAAATCATAATAGAGACAAAATCCTGTGAGAGTATTTAATATGGTGAAGCTTTTTGAATATTTCTAGAGTCTTCACAATGAAACAATCCATACTGCAAAGAAATTTAGAAATATAATATGGTGAAACCTTTTCAGATTTCCTAAATCTTCATCATTATGAAAGAGAAACCCTATGAATGCATTCAATATGGGGAAGCCTTTAAACATTTCTAATTCTTCATCATCATGAAAATAATCATACAAAGGAGATCAAGGGGATACAAGAGATGTTTCTTACTGTCTTGCTTGAGTTACAGTCCTGACATCCTTTGGAGATCAACAGCAATGTGGAAAGTGTAAGCTGGATTAAACCCTTTCCTCCCCAACTGTTTCTTGGTCATGATGTTTGTGTAGGAATAGAAGCCCTGACTAAGCCGGGCGTGGTGGCGCATGCCTTTAATTCCAGCACTTGGGAGGCAGAGGCAGGTGGATTTCTGAGTTCAAGACCAGCCTGGTCTACACAGTGAGTTCCAGTACAGCCAGGGGTACACAGAGAAACCCTCTCGAAAAATCAAAAAAAAAAAAGAAAGAAAGAAAGAAAAGAAACCCTAGCCAAATGGATGGACCTGGAGGGCATCATCCTGAGTGAGGTAACACATTCACAAAGAAACTCACACAATATGTATTCACTGATAAGTGGATATTAGCCCCAAACCTAGGATACCCAAGATATAAGATATAATTTGCTAAACACATGAAACTCAAGGAGAATGAAGACTGAAGTGTGGACACTATGCCCCTCCTTAGATTTGGGAACAAAACACCCATGGAAGGAGTTACAGAGACGGAGTTTGGAGCTGAGATGAAAGGATGGACCATGTAGAGTCTGCCATAGCCAGGGATCCACCCCATAATCAGCATCCAAACGCTGACACCATTGCATACACTAGCAAGATTTTATTGAAAGGACGCAGATGTAGCTGTCTCTTGTGAGACTATGCCGGGGCCCAGCAAACACAGAAGTGGATGCTCACAGTCAGCTAATGGATGGATCATAGGGCTCCCAATGGAGGAGCTAGAGAAAGTAGCCAAGGAGCTAAAGGGATCTGCAACCCTATAGGTGGAACAACATTATGAGCTAACCAGTACCCCGGAGCTCTTGACTCTAGCTGCATATATATCAAAAGATGGCCTAGTCGGCCATCACTGGAAAGAGAGGCCCATTGGACTTGCAAACTTTATATGCCCCAGTACAGGGGAATACCAGGGCCAAAAAGGGGGAGTGGGTGGGCAGGGGAGTGGGGGTGGGTGGATATGGGGGACTTTTGGTACAGCATTGGAAATGTAAATGAGTTAAATACCTAATAAAAAATGGAAAAAAAAAAAAAGAAAGAAAGAAAAGAAAAGAAACCCTGACTAAGACAAATTGGTATCGGGAGTGGGGTATTCCTGTGACAACCTTACCATGTTTTGGGAGGACTGTGGAAGGACTTTGGAACTTTGGGCCAGAAGACCCATTCGGTGTTCAGAACTCTGAGATGACTCTGTGGGATGCTGTGTAGGAGCTTGGAAGATAATGTTGAGAATAGTGCAGAAGATGGAGGCCTGGCTTGTGAAATTTCACAGGGAAAATTAAAGATTCTTTTCAGGGCCATTACTATTTTGGATTGTGAAGATTCTGTGGTTCTGGTTAGCTAGGGCTAAAGAATCAGCTGTGTTAACAAGATACCAGAACTACTAGAGTGAAAACTTTGCATTGCTGGGAATATTGATGCTAGTTAGCTGGAGCTAAGAATTTAGCAGTGATTAAGAAGAGACCAGCATCATTGAGGTGGCATCTTCTGGGAAGTGTTTTCTGAGAGCACAGAGGCAGTGTTCTAGAGATAGCAAGGTTGTACGTTTTACTGTGGCTTAACTTGTTAATGTGTAAGTGTTACCCAGGTGGTACTGGTTTTGAAGGCATGAAGGAATCATGCAGAGCAGCCGAGGCCCAGCCCTGTGAGAGGCCATGCAATGCCATTGGTGAAGGTGCAGCCTCAGGTGCAATTGATGGCCCAGAAATTAAGGAGTCATGCAGTGTTTTGGAGATGCCAGGACCATGAATGACCACCAAGAACAGCAGCAGCAGTAATGTACAGGCATCTGGAGCCTAGACGACAAGCTGTGTGCTACAAAGGACAGGGCCAGAAACGTGACCCAAGCCCTTGGCGTTGCCCAGAAGATCGTGAGTTGGATTCCAGACATTGGACAATTAGAGTTTAATTTTTGCTTTTGATTGTGACTGTGCCCTAATATTTTTCCCTCTTGAAGGGAGAAAATATTTTAGTGGATTCTACAGTTAAGAGACTTTTAATTGTAAAAGACTTTGGATATTAAAGGCTATTGGATATTTTTAAAGGATTCAACTTTTAATATGTAAAGATTGTGGGACTTTCAAAGTTGTGTATATCTTGGGGATGAAAAAGAAACTAAGGGTTGAGGGTTACTAGTGATGTGTTTGTGTGTCAAGTTGACAAGGTGTCAATTGTACTGGTAAGTTTTGTGTCAACTTGACACAAGCTGGAGTTATCACAGAGAAAAGAGCTTCAGAAATGCCTCCACCAGATCCAGCTGTAAGGCATTTTCTCAATTAGTGATCAAGCAGGAAAAACCCCTTGTGGGTGGGACCATCTCTCTGGGCTGGTAGACTTGGGTTCTATAAGAGAGCAGGCTGAGCAAGCCAGAGGAAGCAAGCCAGTTAAGACACATCCATTCATGGCCTCTGCATCAGCTCCTGCTTCCTGACCTGCTTGAGTTCCAGTCCTGACTTCCTTGGAGATGTAGAGCAGTATGTAATCATAAGCCCAATAAACCCTTTCCTCCAAAACTTGCTTCTTGGTCATGATGTTTGTGCAGGAATAGAAACCCTGAATAAGACAATGGGTATAAGGTGTGGATTGTAAAATTAGATTAGACAATGAAGAAATAAAGAATCCAAGGAACTAAAAGGAACTGCAACCCTATAGGTGGAACAACTTTATGAACTAACCAGTACCCCGGAGCTCTTGTCTCTAGCTGCATATGTATCAAAAGATGGCCTAATAGGCCATCACTTGAAAGAGAGGCCCATTGGACTTGCAAACTTTATATGCCACAGTACAGGGGAACACCAGGGCCAAAAAGGGGGAGTGGGTGGGTGGGTATGGGGGACTTTTGGTATAGCATTGGAAATGTAAATGAGCTAAATACCTAATAAAAAATGGGAAAAAATAAAGAAATAAAGAAAAAAAGTATTTTAAAAAAAGGAGGGACAAACAGAAACATTCCTTCCAAATTATAGCTTCATTTTCACGCCAATCAGGATTTAGGGATAGGGGCTTATGTAGTTTACAGTGTCACCTGTTATAGAATATGGGTGTTAGAGTTTAACCAATCATATGGATTTGTTCTTTGGTGGTAAAGAACATGTGTTATGTTTTGAGGAGCACAAACACGATGAAAAGCAGAAAGCATTGTTTTCTGTCTTTATGTTTTCAAGAACAAAATATGGGTAAAGTTAGGTTGGATCTCCACAATACTCCATGCCTGGAAACTTGAACTTAGTTTCACCATATGAGTAAATGCAGGGTAATAACAAAACAGCAATACTTAGGGCCTGGTGTTCGGTTTGGTTTGGTTTTTCTGCTCATTCCCAATTGTGTATTGGTTGTCATGCTACTCATGTTAAATTGTTCCCAAATTGCATGATAATCTTGCATTTGAGACACTGAGATTCCCCGCCCCAAGCTGATTGTAACTGGGAACAAAAGTGCCAGCAGCCAATGGCTAGGCAGGAGACACAGGCAGGACAGCTAGAACATCTAGCACCAGAGACTACCAGATGGTGAAAGGCAAACGAAAGAATCTTACTAACAGAAACCAGGACCACTGGGCATCATCAGAACCCAGTATACCCACCACAGTGAGTCCTGAATACAACAACACACCTGAAAAGCAATATTCAAATCTTATCTCATGATGCTGGTATAGGATGTTCAGAAGTGCATTAATAACTCACTTAAAGAAATTCAGGAGAACACTGCTAAACAGGTAGAAGCCCTCAAATAGGAAGCACAATAATCCCTCAAGGAATTATAGGAAATCATTGCTACACAGGTAGAAGACCTTAAAGAGGAAAGACAAAAATCCCATAAAGAATTACAAGAAAACACAACCAAAGAGGTGATAGAATTGAACAAATCCATCCAAGATCTAAAAATGGAAGTAGAAATAATAAAGAAAACCCAAAGGGAGACAACTCTGTAGATAGAAACCCTAGGAAAGAAATCAGGAACCTTAGATGCAAGCATCAGGAACAGAATACAAGAGATGGAAGGGAGAGACCCAGGTGCAGAAGATTCCATAGAGAACATGGACACGGCACTCAAAGAAAATGCAAAATGCAAAATGATCCTAACCCAAAACATGCAGGAAATCCAGGATGCAAAGAGAAGACCAAACTACAGATAATACGTATAGATGAGAACGGAGAATTTCAACTCAAAGCACTAGTAAATATCTTCAACAAAATTATAGAAGAAAATTTCCCCAACCAAAAAGAGATGCCCATGAACATACAAGGGACCTATAGAACTCCAAATAGACAGGACCAGAAAAGTATCTCCTGACACATAATAATCAGGACAACAAATGCACTAAATAAAGATACAATATTGAAAGCAGTAAGGGACAAAGGTCAAGTAACATATAGAGGCAGGGCTATTAGAATTACACCAGATGGTCCCTTCCAGTCGGTGCCAGCACCAGGTCCCCTTGGGCTCAGAGTCGACGGACACCCCTAAGGTCCCTACAGGACTCTCCACGTGATCTTAGGGCCACTGGTGAGTGGAACACAACTTCTGTTCCAATCCATCATGCACGGGACCTGAGACAGCATTAGGGACACAGAAAACCTGCCTGACCAGAGTTACAAGTCCCTTCCAGTTGGCGCCAGTACCTTCTCACCTTGTGTGCAGAGTTGGCAGACACCCCCACGATCTCTAGAGGACTGTCCACGCTATCTTAGGACCACTGACCAGACAGCTCCATGCTCCTCAAAGGAGACACCACTTCCAGGCACTGTAACATGCCCAGGATCTTTGACAACAGGATCCTAGGATAAAAGGAGCTTGGTCATACCACTATTTCAGGGTCTCAGAGGAAGCTTGACTGCCAAAAACTCTGACACACCCAGAATCTCAGGTTCACAGGAGCCCATAAGCAAAGGATCACAGAGAAAGCTGGACTCTTAGGAGTCCTGAATCAACCGGGATTATATGAACGACAGGCTCCAATCAGATATATTGAGGACAGCAAATAATTGAGATAATCAGATTGCAGAACAGAAGCAACAGAAACCAAGGTTACTTGGCATCATCAGAACCAAACTCTCCCACCATAGCAAGTACTGGATACACCATCACACCAGAAAAGCAAGACATGAATCTAAAGTCACTTCTTATGATGATGATGGAGGACATTAATTAGGAAATACAGGGAAACACAGGTAAACAGCTAGAAGCCCTTAAGCAGGAAACACAAAAATGCCTTAGAGAGTTACAGGGAAACAATACCAAACAGGAGATGGAATTGAACAAAACCATCTAGGATCTAAAAAGGGAATAGAAACAAAAAGAAAACCCAAAGGGAGACAACACTGGAGATACAAACCCTAGGAAAGAAATCAGGAACCGTAGATCGAGCATCAGCAACAGAATACACGAGATGGAAGAGAGAATCTCAGGGGCATAAGATTCCATAGGGAACATGGACACAACAATCAAAGAAAATGCAAAATGCAAAAAGATCCTAACTCAAAATATCCAGGAAATCCAGGACACAATGAGAAGACCAAACCTATGGATAATAGGAGTAGATGAGAATGAAGATTTTCAACTTAAAAGCCAGCAAATATCTTCAACAAAATTATAGAAGAAAACTTTCCATACCTAAAAAAGAGATGCCCATGAACATACAAGAAGCCTACAGAACTCCAAATAGACTGAACCAGAAAAGAAATTCCTCCCGACACATAATAATTAAAATAACAAATGCACTAAATAAAGACAAAATATTAAAAGCAGCAAGGGTAAAAGATCAAGTAACATATAAAGGCAGGCCTATTAGAATTACTGAAGACTTCTCACCAGAGACTATGAAAGCTAGAAGATCCTGGACAGATGTTATACAGACACTAAGAGAACACAAATGCCAGCCCAGGTTACTATAACCAGCCAAACTCTCAATTACCATTGATGGAGAAACCAAAGTATTCTGTAACAAAACCAGATTCACACAATATATTTGCATGAATCCAGCCCTTCAAAGGATAATAACAGAAGAAAACCAATACAAGGATGGAATCTATCCCCTAGAAAAAGCAAGAAAGTAATCCTTCAGCAAACCTAAACGAAGACAGCCACAAGAACAGAATGCCAACTCTAACAACAAAAATAATAGGAAGCAACAATTACTTTTCCTTAGTATCTCTTAATATCAATGGGCTCAATTCCCCAATAAAAAGACATAGACTAACAGACTGGCTACACAAACAGGACCCAACATTTTGCTGCTTACAGGAAACCCACATCAGGGAAAAAGATACTACCCCAGAGTGAAAGGCTGGAAAACAATTTTCCAAGCAAACTGTCCGAAGAAACAAGCTGGAATAGCCATTCGAATATCGAATAAAATCGACTTCCAACCCAAAGTTATCAAAAAAGACAGGGAGGGGTACTTTATAGTCATCAAAGGTAAAATCTTTCAAGAGGAACTCTCAATTTTGAATATCTATGCTCCAAATGCAAGGGAAGCCACATTCATTAAAGAAACTTTAGTAAAGCTCAAAGAACATATTGCACCTCATACAATAATAGTGGCAGACTTCAACACCCCACTTTCATCTATGAGCAGATCGTGGAAACAGAAACTAAACAGGGACACAGTGAAACTAACAGAAGTTATGAAACAAATGGATTTAACAGATATCTACAGAACATTTTATCCTAAAACAAAAGGATAATAAATCTCAGCACCTCATGGTACCTTCTCCAAAATCGACCATGTAATTGGCCACAAAACAGGCCTCAACAGATATAAAAATATTGAAATTGTCCCATGCATCCTATCAGATCACTATGGACTATAAGGCTGATCTTCAATAACAACATAAATAATAGAAAGCCAACATTCACCTGGGAACTGAACAACGCTCTCCCCAATGATACCTTGGTCAAGGAAGAAATAAAGAAAAAAATTAAAGACTTTTTAGAGTTTAATGAAAATGAAACCACAACATACCCAAACTTATGAGACACAATGAAAGCAGTCCTAAGAGGAAAACTCAAAGCTCTGAGTGCCTCCAAAAAGAAAGCAGAGAGAGCACACACTAGCAGCTTGAAGCACAACTAAAACCTCCAGAACAAAAGGAAGTAAAATCACCCATGAGGAGTAGATGGCAGGAAATAATCAAACTCACTGCTGAAATCAACCAAGTGGAAATGAAGAGAACTATACAAAGAATCAACCCATCAAAGAGCTGGTTCTTTGAGGAAATCATCAAGATAGATGAACCCTTAGTCAAACTCACTAGAGGGAACAAGGACAGTATCCTAATTAACAAAATCAGAAATGAAAAGGGAGACATAACAACAGATCCTGAGGAAATAAAAAACACCATCAGATCGTACTACAAAACTGGAAACCTGGATGGAATGAACAAATTCTAGACAGATACAAGGTACCAAAGTGTACTCAGGATCAGAATAATGACCTACCAGTCCTGTGTCTCCTAAAGAACAGGACGCAGTCACAAATAGTCTCCAACCAAAGAAAAAAGCCCAGGACCAGATGGGTTTAGTGCAGAGTTCTACCAGATCTTCAAAGAAGACCTCACTACAGTTCTTTTCAAACTATTGCACAAAATAGAAACAGAAGGTACCTTACCCAATTCATTCTATGAAGTCACAATTACTCTGATACCTAAACTACAAAAAGACCCAACAAAGATAGAGAACTTCATCAGGGAAAGAGACAGACACTACCTCAGAGTGAAAAGCTGGAAAACAATTTTCCAAGCGAATGGTCTGAAGAAACAAGCTGGAGTAGCCATTCTAATATCTAATAAAATCGACTTCCAACCCAAAGTTATCAAAAAAGACAAGGAGGGACACTTCATACTCATCAAAGGTAAAATCCTCCAAGAGGAACTCTCAATTCTGAATATATACGCTCCAAATGCAAGGGCAGCCACATTCATTAAAGACACTTTAGTAAAGCTCAAAGCACATATTGCACCTCACACAATAATAGTGGGAGACTTCAACACACCATTTTCATCAATGGACAGATCGTGGAAACAGAAACTTAATAGGGACACAGTGAAACTAACAGAAGTTATGAAACAAATGGATCTGACAGATATCAAAGAACATTTTATCCTAAAACAAAAGGATATACCTTCTTCTCAGCACCTCATGGGACCTTCTCCAAAACTGACCATATAATTGGCCACAAAACAGGCCTCAACAGATACAAAAATATTGAAATTGTCCCATGCACCTTATCAGATCACTATGGACTATAAGGCTGATCTTCAATAACAACATAAATAATGGAAAGCCAACATTCACGTGGAAACTGAACAACACTCTTCTCAATGATTGATACCTTGGTCAAGGAAGGAATAAAGAAAGAAATTAAAGACTTTTTAGAGTTTAATGAAAATGAAGCCACAACATACCCAAACCTATGGGACACAATGAAAGCATTTCTAAGAGTGAAACTCATAGCTCTGAGTGCCTCCAAGAAGAAACAGAAGAGAGCACATACTAGCAGCTTGACAACACATCTAAAAGCTCTAGAAAAAAAGGAAGCAAATTCACCCAAGAGGAGTAGACGGCAGGAAATAATCAAACTCAGGGGTGAAATCAACCAAGTGGAAACAAGAAGAACTATTCAAGAGTTGGTTCTTTGAGAAAATCAACAAGATAGATAAAGCCTTAGCTAGACTCACTAGAGGGCACAGGGACAACATCCTAATTAACAAAATCAGAAATGAAAAGGGAGACATAACAACAGATCCTGGAGAAATCCAAAACACCATCAGATCCTTCTACAAAAGGCTATACTCAACAAAACTGGAAAACCTGGATAAAATGGACAAATTTCTAGACAGATACCAGGTACCAAAGTTAAATCAGGATCAAGTTAACGATCTAAACAGTCCCATATCCCCTAAGGAAATAGAAGCAGTCATTAATAGTCTCCCAACCAAAAACAGCCCAGGACCAGATGGGTTTAGTGCAGAGTTCTACCAGAACTTCAGAGAAGATCTAATCCCAGTTCTGCAGAAACTATTCCAGAAAATAGAAGTAGAGGGAACTCTACCCAACTCATTCTATGAAGCCACAATTACTCTGATACCTAAACCACAGGAAGATCCAACAAAGATAGAGAACTTCAGACCAATTTCCCTTATGAATATCGATGCAAAAATCCTCAATAAAATTCTTGCTAACCGAATCCAAGAACACATTAAAGCAATCATCCATCCTAACCAAGTAGGTTTTATTCCAGGGATGCAGGGATGGTTTAATATAGGAAAATCCATCAATGTAATCCATTATATAAACAAACTCAAAGACAAAAACCACATGATCATCTCGTTAGATGCGGAAAAAGCATTCGACAAGATCCAACACCCATTCATGATAAAAGTCTTGGAAAGATCAGGAATTCAAGGCCCATACCTAAACATGATAAAAGCAATCTACAGCAAACCAGTAGCCAACATCAAAGTAAATGGTGAGAAGCTGGAAGCAATCCCACTAAAATCAGGGACTAGACAAGGCTGCCCACTTTCTCCCTACCTCTTCAACATAGTACTTGAAGTCCTAGCCAGAGCAATTAGACAACAAAAAGAGATCAAGGGGATACAAATTGGAAAAGAGGAAGTCAAAATATCACTTTTTGCAGATGATATGATAGTATATATAAGTGACCCTAAAAATTCCACCAGAGAACTCCTAAAGCTGATAAACAGCTTCGGTGAAGTAGCTGGATCTAAAATTAACTCAAACAAGTCAATGGCCTTTCTCTACACAAAGAATAAACAGGCTGAGAAAGAAATTAGGGAAACAACACCCTTCTCAATAGTCACAAATAATATAAAATATCTTGGCGTGACTCTAACTAAGGAAGTGAAAGATCTGTATGATAAAAACTTCAAGTCCCTGAAGAAAGAAATTAAAGAAGATCTCAGAAGATGGAAAGATCTCCCATGCTCATGGATTGGCAGGATCAACATTGTAAAAATGGCTATCTTTCCAAAAGCAATCTACAGATTCAATGCAATCCCCATCAAAATTCCAACTCAATTCTTCAACGAATTAGGAAGAGCAATCTGCAAATTCATCTGGAATAACAAAACACCTAGGATAGCAAAAGCTCTTCTAAAGGATAAAAGTACCTCTGGTGGAATCACCATGCCTGACCTAAAGCTTTACTACAGAGCAATTGTGATAAAAACTGCATGGTACTGGTATAGTGACAGACAAGTAGACCAATGGAATAGAATTGAAGACCCAGAAATGAACCCACACACCTATGGTCACTTGATCTTCGACAAGGGAGCTAAAACCATCCAGTGGAAAAAAGACAGCATTTTCAACAAATGGTGCTGGCACAACTGGTTGTTATCATGTAGAAGAATGCGAATCGACCCATTCCTCTCTCTTTGTACTAAGGTCAAATCTAAGTGGATCAAGGAACTCCACATAAGACCAGAGACACTGAAACTTAAAGAGGAGAAAGTGGGAAAAAGTCTCAAAGATATGGGAACAGGGAAAACATTCCTGAATAGAACAGCAATGGCTTGTGCTTTAAAATCGAGGATTGACAAATGGGACCTCATGAAACTGTAAAGCTTCTGCAAGGCAAAAGACACCGTCAATAAGACAAAAAGACCACCAAGAGATTGGGAAAGGATCTTTACCTATCTTAAATCAGATAGGGGACTAATATCCAATATATATAAAGAACCCAAGAGGGTGGACTCCAGAATATCAAATAGCCCCCTTAAAATATGGGGCTCAGAGCTGAACAAAGAATTCTCACCTGAGGAATACTGAAAGGCTGAGAAACACCTGAAAAAATGTTCAACATCCTTAATCATCAGAGAAATGCAAATCAAAACAACCCTGAGATTCCATCTCACACCAGTCAGAATGGCTAAGATCAAAAATTCAGGTGACAGCAGATGCTGGCGAGGATGTGGAGAAAGAGGAACACTCCTCCATTGTTGGTGGGATTGTAAGCTCGTACAACCACTCTGGAAATCAGTCTGGCGGTTCCTCTGAAAATTGGACATAGTACTACTGGAGGATCCTGCAATACCTCTCCTGGGCATATATCCAGAAGATGTCCCAACCGGTAAGAAGGACACATGCTCCACTATGTTCATAGCAGCCTTATTTATAATAGCCAAAAGCTGGAAAGAACCCAGATGTCCCTCAACAGAGGAATGGATATAAAAAATGTGGTACATTTACACAATGGAGTACTACTCAGCTATTAAAAAGAATGAATTCACGAAATTCTTAGGCAAATGGTTGGACCTGGAGGGCATCATCCTGAGTGAGGTAACCCAATCACAAAAGAACTCAAATGAAATGTACTCACTGATAAGTGGATATTAACCCAGAAACTTAGTATAGTGAGATATAAGGTACAATATGTAAAACGTATGAAACTGAAGAAGAACGAAGACAAAAGTGTGGACACTTTGCTCATTCTTAGAATTGGAAACAATCACCCATGGAAGGAGTTACAGAGACAAAGTTTGGAGCTGAGACAAAAGGATGGTCCATCTAGAGACTGCCATATCCAGGGATCCATCCCATAATTAGCCTCCAAGTGATGATACCATTGCATACACTAGCAAGCCTTTGTTGCAAGGACAGTGATATAGCTGTCCCTTGTGAGACTAGGCCGGGGCCTAGCAAACACAGAAGTGGATGCTCACAGTCAACTATTGGATGGATCACAGGGCCCCCAATGGAGGAGCTAGAGAAAGTATCCAAGGAGCTAAAGAGATCTGCAACCCTATCGGTGGAACAACATTATGAACTAACCAGTACCCCAGAGCTCTTGAATCTAGCTGCATATGTATCAAAAGATGACCTAGTCGGCCATCACTGGAAAGAGAGGCCCATTGGTCAGGCAAACGTTATATGCCCCAGTACAGGGGAATGCCAGGGCCAAAAAATGGGAATGGGTGAGTAGGGGAGTGGGGGGGGCACTTTTGGGATAGCATTGGAAATGTAATTGAAGAAAATACGTAATTAAAAAAAGGAAAAAAATAGAGAACTTCAGACCAATTTACCTTATGAATATCAATGCAAAAATACTCAATAAAATTCTTGCTAACCGAATCCAAGAACACATCAAAAGGATCATCCATCATGACCAAGAGGGCTTCATCCCAGGGAAGCAGGGATGGTTTAATATACGGAAATCCATCAACATAATCCACTATATAAACAAACTCAAAGACAAAACTCACATGATCATCTTGTTAGATGCCCAGAAAGCAGTTGACAAAATCTAACACTCATTCATGATAAAAGTCTTGGAAAGAGCAGGAATTCAAGGCCCATATCTAAACATAATAAAATCAATCTACATCAAACCAGTAGCCAACATCCAAGTAAATGGAGAGAAGCTGGAAGCAATCCCACTAAAATCAGGGACTACACAAGGCTGCCCACTTTCTCCCTTTCTATTCAATATAGTACTCAAAGTCCTAGCCAGAATAATTAGACAACAAAAGGAGGTCAATGGGATACAAATTGGAAAGGAAGAAGTCAAAATATCACTATTTGCAGATGATATGATAGTATATATAGTGATCCTAAAAATTCCACCAGAGAACTCCTAAACCTGATAAACAGCTTCAGTGAACTAGCTGCATATAAAATTAACTCAAACAAATCATTGGCCTTTCTCTACACAAAGGATAAACAGGCTGAGAAAGAAATTAGGGAAACAGTACCCTTCACAATAGTCACAAAAAATATAAAATACCTTGGTGTGACACTAAGGAAGAGAAAGATCTGTATGATAAGATCTTCAAGTCTCTGAAGAAAGAAATCAAAGAAAATCTCAGAAGATGGAAAGATCTCTGATGCACATGGGTTGGCAGGATCAATATAGTGAAATTAGCTATCTTGCCAAAAGCAATCTACAGATCCAATGCAATCCCCATCAAAATTCCAACTCAATTCTTCATCAAATTAGAAAGGGCAATTTGCAAATTCATCTGTATTAACAAAAGACCTAGGATAGGAAAAATTCTTCTCAATGATAAAAGAATCTCTGGTGGAATCACCATGCCTGACCTAAAGCTGTACTACAGAGCAATTGTGATGAAAACTGCATGGTGCTGGTATAGCGACAGTCAAGTAGACCAATGGAATAGAATTGAAGACCCAGAAATGAACCCACACACCTATAGTAACTTGATCTTTGACAAGGGAGCTAAAACCATTCAGTGGAAAAGAGACAGCATTTTCATCAAATGGTGTTGGCACAATTGGCAGTTATCATGTAGAAGAACGCGAATTGATTCATTCTCATCTCCTTGTTCTAAGGTTAAACCTAAGTGGACCAAGGAACTCCACATAAAACCAGAGACACTGAAACTTATCTAGGAGAAAGTGGGGAAAAGCCTTGAAGATATGGAGAAAAGTTTCTGAATCGAACAGCCATGGCTTGTGCTGTAAGGTTGAGAATTGGCAAATGGGACCTCATAAAATTGCAAAGCTTCTGTAAGGCAAAAGACACTGTCAATAAGACAAAAAGGCCACCAACAGATTGGGAAAGAATCTTTACCAATCCTAAATCAGATAGGGGACTAATATCCAATATATATAAAGAACTCAAGAATGTGGACTTCAGAAAATCAAATAACCCCATTAAAAAAAATGGAGCTCAGAGCTAAACAAAGAATTCTCAACTGAGGAATACCAAATGGTTGAGAAGCACCTGAAAAAATGTTCAGTATCCTTAATCATCAGGAAAATTCAAATCAAAACAACCCTGAGATTCCATCTCACACCAGTCAGTATGACTAAGATAAAAAATTCAGGTAACAGCAGATGCTGGTAAGGATGTGGAGAAAGAGGGACACTCCTCCATTGTTGGTGGGATTGCAAGCTTGTACAACCACTCTGGAAATCAGTCTAATGGTTCCTCAGAAAATTGGACATAGTACTACTGGAGGATCCAGTAATATGTCTCCTGGGTATATACCCAGATATTCCAACTGATAATAAGAACACATGCTCCACTATGTTCCTAGCAGCCTTATTTATAATAGCCAGAAGCTGGAGAGAACCCAGATGTCCCTCAACAGAGGAATGTATACAAAAACATGTGGTACATTTACACAATGGAGTACTATTCAGCTATTAAAAGCAATGAATTTATTAAATTCCTAGGCAAATGGATGGATCTGGAGAATATCATCCTGAGTGAGTTGACCCAATGACAAGAGAACTCATATGATATGCATTCAGGGATAAGTGGATAGTAGCCCAGAAACTTAGAATACCTAAGATACAATTTGCAAAACACATGAAACTCAAGAAGAAGGAAGACCAAAGTGTGGACACTTCACCCCTTCTTAGAATTGGGAACAAAACACCCATGGAAGGAGTTACAGAGACAAAGTTTGGAGCTGAGACAAAAGTATGGACCATCTAGAGACTGCCCCACACTGAGGTCCATCCCATAATCAGCCTCCAAACACAGACACTATTGCATATGCCAGTAAGAATTTGCTGAAAGGACTCTGATATAGCTGTCACTTGTGAGTCTATGCCAGTGCCAGGCAAACACAGAAGTGGATGCTCACAGTCAACTATTGGATGGAACACAGGGCCCCCAGTGGGGAGCTAGTGAAAGTACCCAAGGAGCTGAAGGGGTCTGCAACTCTATAGGTGGAACAACAATATGAACTAACCAATACCCCTGAGGTCGTATCTCTAGCTGCACATGTAGCAGAAGATTGCCTATTCGGCCATCATTGGGAAGAGAGGCCCTTTGGTCTTGCAAACTTTATATGCCCCAATACAGGGGAAACACCAGGGCCAAGACATGGGAGTTGGTGGGTAGGGGAGCATGGAGGAGGCAAAGTATAGGGAACTTCCAGGATTGCATTTGAAATGTAAATGAAGTAAATACCTAATAAAAAATTGGAAGAAAAAAAAAGTCTTTCACCAGTAATTGACTGTTGAACGTATTGGAGAGGTTGGCTATTTTACCTTCAATTTTTGGTGTCAATGGCAAGTGCTGTTCTCTGTCTCTTATGGATGCACCGGCCTAATTTTTTGTTCTTTGTTGCCATATGACAATGATTCTATGTCTAGTTTTTTTCTCTTTGTTGAAACAATTGTGCCTAAATGAGTTCTAATATTACATGGATATGTTTAGCTTTTCTGTTTTTAGGGACTGTCTCTCAGTTTTATATGTTATGTTGTTACACAGAAGACTTCGTTTTCTTCACTATGAGTATTTTCTGTATATCCATTTGATAATGTCTGACAACAAAGAGTTCTTAATATAGGTGTGAGCATTACTTTATTTAACATTTTTGCTTAGTCATTACCCAGTTTCCCAGTGACTTCATACTGTCAGAAAGCTGGTGTTTCTATGATAAGCATGCATCAGATTGAAATGCTAATTATTGTGTACTATGACCAATGCTCAAGAAAAATACAGAAAATTAACAAACAGGAATTTGAGGTACATGAGCCTAGATAATGACCTAATGAATCTGTTTCTTTTTTTTTTAATATAGATTTTAAATGTTAAAATGGCATTTGTGGGCTGGAGAGATGGCCCAGTGCTTAAGAGCACTAGCTGATCTTACAGACATCCTGAATTCAATTCCCAGCAACCACATGGTGGCTCCCAACCATCTGTAATGGGATCCAATACTCTCTTTTCCTGTGTCCGAAGACCACTATCGTGTACTCATTTACATAAAATAATTAAATAAAAATTTTCAAAATGACAAAATAAAAAAAAAGAACTGAATGATCTGAGCAGTCCACTAACCCACTTTCAATAGAATAAAAGAGAATACTATACACAAAAGATTCAATACAAGGACCAGCTTTGAGGACAGCTGCAGAAAGAAGATAGTGGTGTTTGTAGGAAAGAAGCTATGTAGGGGCTGGTGATGGTTCGGCGGTTAAGAACACTGACTGTTCTTTTGAATGTCTTGAGTTCAAATCTCAACAACCACATGGTGGCTTAGAACCTTCTATAATGACATCTGACATCCTCTACTGGTGTGTCTGAAGACAGCTACAGTGTACTTACATATAAGTAATAAACAAATCTTTTTTATTTATATTTTTTAGAAAGGAAGCTATGTATGCAGGAGGTGACACAGCTAGAGGAGTGGGAATACCTAAGACCTTAGAGTCAGGGCAATTTCATCATAATCTCAAATTGCTGAACAAGAAGCTATAAGTTTTGGTGTTTTCCCTGCTGAATTATGGTATTGTTTGGTCTGTTTATTCTTTCCTATCTTCTGACTTTTTTCTGGTAAGGTGTGTTTCTATTATAACACTGTATGTTGGAAACATAATGTCTCTCTTAAGGATATGGTACAGTGTGGTCAGATTAAAATAATTTTTACTTCTGAAAAAACTTGTAGTAGTTAAATGAGAGTGGTTCCCATAGACTCATATGTTTGAAAACTTACGTTTAGTTTGTGGAGTTCTTTGGGACAGAGAGCATACGTGTGGCCCTTTTGCAAGAGGTCTGTCACATGGGTACATTTTCAGGTTTTAACATCTTCTGACCATGCCCATATTGCTAGCTACCTCTTGCCTGTGGATCAAAATATGAATTCTCATCTCTGCCTGATGCTATGTGTTTATGCTGCTATGATTGACTCTAACACTTTGGAACTGTAAACCCGATTTCATGCCTTCAATTATAATTTGTCCATGGTGTGTTTTATAATAACAATAGAAAAGTAAATATATACACATGTTGTGTGGAAGGTCAGAACCCTTCCAACTATAGGAACCAGGATGGAATACTGTTCAAACTTTATCTCTAGAGCAGTTATAATCTGTCCTGTGTCTTTGAAGTTAGGCATGATCCCAAGATTGACAATTATAGACTTCCCTGAAGAAGCAACCCCTTTATGAACATTCTCCTTTACTTCTAACCCAACCAATACCAAATCATGAATCAGGTCCATCTTGTATTGAAGACTCTCATTTGAGTAATGGTGGCCCAAAACACAGGATGAAATAAATACTACTCTTTATTACAGATCCAATAAGTGTTGTAAATTGTAGTTTACTTAGTGAGTAAAGGTCAGCTGCATTATAAATGAGAACCTGTCTCAAAAAAAAAAAAGGATGATAAACAATCTAAACTATATTTTAAGGGCCAGTTAGAGACTATTCTTTTTCCTGTTCCAAATTAATCCTAAAGAAAAAAATACAGTAATTTCTATATTGTTTAGTACGGTATTTTCTCTACTCATGTTCTATGTTAAAGGACAACTTTTCATTTTGACTTGTTTTTCCCCAATAATCTTGAGATTTACATGGTGTAAATTGTTTCCAGTGTTCATGGTATGGTTTTTGAGCTGCCAGGTTTTTAACTAAATTACTGACTGCAAAGCAATTCTAGTTTTGTAATCACCTACTATGAACCTTGGCCTTGAGTTGAAATAGAAAATTTCCTGTGTTTTTACTCACGGCTGCTATTCTCTCCTAATTCAGAGGAGACTGCAGGATTGGCCTGGAAATAAAATAACTTTTTACTTCACATCATTTAGGTCATTGCTCCTTAGTTCTTGACAGTGCAACCATAACTATTTTTTAAAAATATGGACGTGACTATGTAGAACAGTGTGTCCTCAATTTCATGGATGTGAATTTGCCTCCAAACTGCTGGAATTGATAGCACATGCTATTATGTTTGGCTATATTCATTTTTGAAAATGATTGTATGGCATTGGATCCAAACATCTTAAATGACTTTAAGGGTTATAGTACTGTCCCAATTCCCCAATGCTCTTTATATCATGTTATTAATTTTGTTTTTCTTTTCCTGTGAGTGTGTGTGTGTTTGTGTGTGTGTGTGTGTGTGTGTGTGTGTGTGTGTTGATATGTAACAATGGCTATCCAAAATCTCAGGGATCTCCTCTGAGCTCTGAGTGCCTGGACTGAAGCAATGCATTGCATGCTACTGAAAAGGTGAGCTCAGCAACTTTGGGAAATTCCACCACACCCCCCTCCTGAAAGACAATGGTCATAGAACATGTAGGCACCCCTGTGCTCCAGAAGGGAGAAGCTAATTTAATTAAATTCTGCAGACCATAGGGGGGACCTACTGCTGAGCACATGCAGATAAGGGAAACCCAGAGCACATAGACACACTCCTCAAGGTGAAGAGACAGGTCGCATACCCCCACCACCTCTCCTCCTCTGAACTCCCCCTGCCCCCGCAGCCAAGAAAAGCCCTTGCTACCTCAGCCCATAAAGACCAAACTCTTTAAAGGGTATACTCTTCCACTAGTCATATTGTGTCTACTTGCTGCTGCTCTGAAAACTGTATAAAAAAATTAATGAATGGGCTGCATGAGGTCACCACCTCTCCTTCAGGTGTAGTATAATCCCAAAACATTCAAACAATAAATTCCTCTTGCTTTTTGCATTGATTTTCTGCTCTGCATTGTTTACTCAGGGGGTTTCCCTGTAAGCTGATGCTTGCCAGAGTCTTACTTTATCCACAGCTTCACAATAAGGTCTCTTGAAAAGGTCACCTCAGGAACTTTGGGAAGGTCATGAAACACTTGCCCCTTCATAAGGGAGAGGGTAATTAACATTTCTCAGACCACAGGGCAGGACAACCTGTGGGTGGGGA
The DNA here is from genome assembly GCF_000001635.26 of Mus musculus. NCBI lineage: Eukaryota > Metazoa > Chordata > Mammalia > Rodentia > Muridae > Mus > Mus musculus. The sequence goes on along the minus strand of NC_000068.7, from coordinate 177,960,865 downwards.
CACATTCCACAGGATGGACCATTGCCCCCTTTCAGACAAGGGAAGTTCCTGGTCACCTCATTCCCTAAAGACCAGTTTAAAGGGTGCACTGTTCCACCAATCATATTTTGCCTAGTTGCTGATGCTCTATTCTGCCCCTGGAAACCATATAAAAACTTGGTTACTACAGAATGGCATGGTTTCTGCCCCTCTCACAGGACCAGTGGATGTGGGCCTCTGAAAGTGCTAATGACTACCATGAGCTTAAGGATTGTTTACAGAATAATGTACATATTTTACAATCCTCCGTTAAGGAATGTTCTCCCTGTTAACATTAATCAGTGCATGATGATCAGAGACAGCACAAGTCCAAAAGCAAAGGTGTGGCTAATGTCTCAGCCAAATGGTAAATGCTGGGACTTTCAAGACAGTCCTTAAGACTGTGGAACAGACCCCTAAAACATCGATTAAAAATATATTATTTCTCAATAAATAATAATGTATATAAATTATTAGGGATGTCAAGAATCTAAAGGAATGAAAGCCAACTTCTCAGAAAGATACTAAGGAAGGATATAAAGAGATTTGTAATTGGTGATCACAGAAGATCTCACCCAGCTAATGTTTTTGTTGTTGTTGATGATGATGATGCTTAGAAAGGCTGACAGTTTACTGATTTCAGGATCAGCCTGGGAAAGAGCAAATTTAGTCTCATGTGTGGTAGAAATGGTAATTTAAGGCCTGGGTCCCACCCAGCCAGTTTGAGCTTAGCCTTTATGCTTCACAGAGGCAGGCAAAGATCTCCTTTTGTAAGGTTAAAAGAAAATGTGTGCTTCCTGTCTCATAAGAATTAAGTTCCTGTGGACACAGGATCTATTTCTTAAGACAATCAAAAGGAAAACTGGAGTAAATGGCTGGTTTGAGAGATATAATAATAGATTCTGGTTATGGTATGCAGGAGATGAACTATTGAGTGAATTTTTTAGAATAGCAGGAGATAGCTGCTTGGTGAAGAGTCTCCAGCAGAACATAGACAGAGAGCTGTCTGGAGACCTGCAGAGCAAGCAGATCAGAAAGAAAACAGAATACAGCGAAAGGAGGATGGGAAGCTGTCTCCTGCAGAGCATAGACTGACAGCTTGGACACAGGACTTAACTACCATCCTTTGTTTTCATGCTCCCAGACACCCCTTCTCTCTCTACCAGTCTCCAAGCCCAGGCTTGGTCCTTGGCAACAGAGGTATACTTTGATATCATTAATCTTACATCTAGATGTCAGGACTTAGAGCAAATGTATCACTTATGTAACCATCCAAGTCAATGCCAGGTACCAGCTTATACTCAAGTATTTTCATAGAAGTGTAGCTACAGATGAGTGAACTCCCATTTGAGTGCTAGGAAGTGAAATGGGTTTGAGCAGTGCTCTTAACAACAACTGAATGATCCCTGTAGCCCACTAACCTACTTTCAATAAAATAAGAGAGAGTGCTATACATTATAGATTTGAGATACAAACACCAGCTTTGAGGAAGGCTGAAAGAAGATAGTGACTTTGAGGAAACAAAGCTGTGTATGCTTCAGGTGACAGAGCTAGAAGAGTGGGAATTCCTAAGACCTTGTGGCTAAGGCAATTTCATCATAATCTCAAGTTGCTGAACAAGAAACTGTAAGTTTTGATGGATTCCCTGTTGAATTTTGGTCTTGTTTGTTCTGTTCATTGTTTATAATGCTCCGATTCTTTCTGGTAAGGCTTCTTTTGTGACATTGTGTGTTGAAAGCATAATAGGCTCTCTTTAGGATATGGTACAGTGATATTAGGTAAACAGGTGTTTTCACGTTTGAGGAGACAGATGGTAGTTAAATTAATATGGCTCCCATAGACTCATAGGTTAAATTAATATGGCTCCCATAGACTTATAAATTAATATGGCTCCCATAGACTTCCTAGTTTGTGGAACTGTTTGGGAAGGAACACAGGTCTGCCTTTTTGGAAGAGGTGTGACACTTGGGTGCATTTTCAGGCTTTATCCTCTTCTGAACACACCCATATTGCAAGCTCCCACTTTGGTGGAGTTCAAAATGAGTTCTCACCTTTCCCTTGATTTACAGCTAAGACCTTGTAATCCAAGAGGAACTTTCCTGATGCATTTATGTCCAACATTTTTATAATTTATGGATGATTCTGGATGACTATGAGGTAAGAATGCCCTTCAATATCTCAGCTTTTACATTTGATCATCTTCAGAAAAGAATTTAACTTAACATTCATAGGAGTAGGCAGATCTATGTGTAAATGTGTCTAGATTCCCTGAGTAAAATCTCAATGCTCCCACACTTGAAGAAAGGCGTTGCTTTGGAAATGGCTCCTGTGCTCTCCTTACCCATCACTGGAAAAATCTTTTGAAGCTGTTCTGTCTTGTCTGCTGTGTTAGGTATTCTTGTCAGTCAAATTGAACACATCTGGAATTAGCTGAAACAGAAAGAGTTGGGTACTGTGAGGGATTTTTCTTAATTGTAGTTTTCAATCTGGGAAAAGTATTTTTAATCTGGGTCTTTTGGGGTGATAAGATCCACCTTGGATCTAGGCAACAGTTTATGGTGACAGCCTACATATATAAAGGACATTGAAGATGGTAGCTCTATCTCTTTGCCTTAATGCCCTACCTCTTTCTAACAACTTTTTGTTGTTGTTGTTATTGTGTGTGTTTGTTTGTTTTTTTGTTTTATTTTTGGCAGTAGTGCATAATTTTGAAAATTAAGGTATATAATGAAGACTAGTTGAGACGTCAAGCCACATGAACTGAACCACTATTGGAAATTTTAAATGTGTAGACAGCCATTTTTGGACTGGTTGAATGGCATCCTGTGAGTCATTCTAATAAATGCATTAACTATATAATAGAGATTCATTCTATCAGCTCTGTTCATCAGGAGAATCTTTGATAGCACAGCTGTGGGTTTGTGGTTGTTGTTTCCTGCTTTGCTCTGAGGCTTGTCTCAGAAACACCAGGTGAACACTCCTTGCAGTGTAGCTGAACCCAGCCTGAAGGCACCAAACAAATATTGCTTTCTAAAATCTTTCTTAATTGTTAATATTCTGGGCACATTTCCACTTTTGGGACAGATTTAACTCCATTGTAATCTGATTTATTGACTGTGAGAGCCATCCAACTTGAATCCAGGAGGAAGAAGTGGAAATATCTTCTGAGTGCTGTGATTGGAGCTTAAGCAAGCTCCAAATTTGCAAAGCAGGGAAGCATAGAGTTACTGCCCATAAGGGGGTAGAAGCAGGCAGTTGAATAGCAGGGATGTGAAGTCTTACATTCTCCCAGGGGCTTGATGGGAGGACAGACCGGTAAGCAATTGGATGAGAGGCACTTGTGTTAATGAACTTCAAATCTGCAGATCTGGAAAAGGTTTGGCCAAAGCTGGAACCTCTGTGCCCTGTCTCTTTAACATACTCTAACCCTAAGGGTGGTGCTCATGTCACTCAAGACTCAATAGCCAATCAGAGCCTCCACATGGACCTGCCAGTCAGAAGAGGAGGCGGCTCTTCCAGGTCAAGCTTGCAAGCTCCTTTCTGTAACTCAGCGGTCATGGGAGTTTCTATGTGATGTGTTCTGCGTGACTCTACTGGGTGTTGTGAGAGAAGGTTAGTCAAGCTCAGAACTCCAAACATGGTAAGTGCCAGGTCATCTCCTGCGGTGCCGTCGGTGTGGGGAAAAGAGGGGAGTGGGAGAGAACTCGCTTCTGGCCAGAGTTCCATTGCGCTGGGCAGGCAGGAGCGGGAGGACTGCAGGACGCTTTCCACATGGCCCCGGGTGGCTGTCTGGCCGTGGGAAGGCACGGACCCAACTCGGTGGGTGGTGGAAAAGGGCAGCTCTAGGCACCGGGTTCCCAGTCTCCAGCATCACACGCTGGATACCCCGGAAGAGCTTAGGACAAAATGGGGTTCCCGGGGTGGCACTGGCTTCGGGGCCAAAGGGAGGAGAAGTTGGGGGATAGGGGCCACTGAATGGTTCCCACGCGAGCGAGCGTCCTTGGTCAGGTCCGGGGCTGGAGTACTGGAGTACAGGATGGCCTTCTGGCGGGAGGTTTTCTTTTTAATTTTTGTTACTGTGTGAATTTGATTGCAGTTTGGCTGCAGGGCTTCCCAAGTATGAAGCAGAGATGGCTGCACTGGACATTGCCTGTATAATTTAATAATGCTCTTTAATTGCAAAGAAAGGCTCTGTGCCTTTAAAAAGGAAAATAAGTGGAGTCTGGAAAATTCTAGTGAATGCAAATTTCCCAGACTAGAGCTCTGTCTGCAACTGTGGCAGAATTGCTGAGCTAGGAAAGTTTCAGCTGTCTGAATCATTTGCTCTGTGATCTTACAGTGGAGGAGCTGCTGTTGTCTGAGTCCCAGCTGTGTTTTCCAGGCTAATGAGGGACTCTGTCCATGCCTCTCTATCAGGAACCCTAGTGGAAGGTAGCTTGGGTTTCTTTATGGGAGTCTCTTCAGAGCCATCTGTTGCAAACTGTGAAGAAGGCCAAAAGCCATGTCATGGTGATTGTAATTGTCTCCTTTGCCAGGCCAGGAGGAGCAAGTTTCCTGAGTTATCTGAGTCAGTTCTGCTATTTCCAAGGACTGTGGTTCTGTTGGTCCATGTGGTGATCATAGCAGAGGCCCTTGTCCTTTGACCCTTCCTGAGTGTGGATTAATGGGGATGAGGGAAGCTCAGTAGCCCTAGTAGCTTGTGGACTTGGGTACCAAAGGTTTTCCACGGAGATCTCTTGCCAGCCTTGGTGCGAGGGTTCCAGCAAATACAAAGGAATGCAGGCAGGGAGGGGAAGTTGCAAACCCACTTCTGCAGTGCCAGTCAACTCTACCTCCGTCTCTGCTGTGCCATGCAGTAATTCTGTGCCACCCTGCACTGAGTAGGGTCCCCAAGTGCACTGGGGGCTTGGTCAGTAATGTTTTTTTTAGATACTTGGCAGTTCCCTTGTGCAGGGTTGTTTTATTAGACTTCTCCTGAATTTGTCCCAGTGTATTCTAGCTTCTGCAAACTTCATAGAGTTCTCCATTTCTTTCCACTTATCCCTGTAAGTAGGATACAAGATGCTACTCTTCTTTTTTTTTTTTTTTTTTTTTTTTTGATTTTATTTTTGAGATAGGGTTTCTCTGTATAGCCCTGGCTGTCCTGGAACTCACTCTGTAGACCAGGCTGGTCTCGATCTCAGAAATCCGCCTGCCTCTGCCTCCCAAGTGCTGGGGTTAAAGGCGTGCCCCACCACGCCCGGGTGATGCTACTCTTAAAAAGTTTACTTGGCATAAGACATAGCTTGTGTAAGCTCTCCCCACTGCAGCTGTTGTAAATTCTACCTTCTACTTTTGCTATTTTTCTCATCTCCTGCGACCTCCAACTCAGGAACCCATCTCTGAGAAATGGCTTGCTATTTCAGGGCTCTGAGACACTTAATAAGTGATTCTGGGGGCCTTTGCTGTGTAAATCTCCTAGCAGTCTTAAGTAGGACTTGTAATCTCCAGTCCATATTAAAATTGTTCAAAATAACCTGGGGACTGAACAGGAAAGAAACTTATGGGTGAGAGCATGTGTGGAATCCAAAACCTGTTTTTGGCTGCCTGGTCTTTGAGCATTAGCCGCAGCTGAATCCATGCTGTCATTAAGACATTTTTCCTAATTAATATTTTAGTTGTATATGGAGAGATTTTTTCTGGGGTGACATGTTAGTTCTGGGAGAGCTGTCTCTTCTTCCCCATATAGAGATGTTTCTAAGACAAGCTATTTTGACTCAGGTAGCCTTGATCCTGGTCTGCTGCTACCCAGGACAATGGCCTTGCTTTCCTCTTGATATAAATTCCTAAATTATTGAGTTAAAGAATGTAGCAAAAAAGTGTTTTATAATTGCTCATTTGAGTCATATAATGAACCCTCCATTTCTTCCACCTTTAGATAAGAACGGGAGCAATGGTTTACTGTTATCTCTGTCAGGTGAAACAGGGCGGGAAATAGCTTGATCATAGATAAAACCATAAGAGAATCTGCTCCAGGTGTCACCCTTCTAGAGAAGGATAAGAGTCAGGCAGGGTGAATAATTTTGTAATTTAACAGCATGTATTAAATAATGCATGATATTAAATAAAATTAGATTGGTGGGTGCTTAGTTTGTGCAGGTTAGCTTGAGCCAGTGATAATGAATTTCTGTTTTAGGATCTGTACTATATAGATAGAATGTATCAGAAATGTAAAACACATGCCATTAGCTGGAGCTGTGTGTGTCAGATTATAGATCTCAGTAGTTAACAAAGCACATAGGAACAAGGTCAAACACTATCTTATTAATGCCATTCCTTCTACCAAGAAAGGCCTGATCTTTTTCAAATCAGTACAGTGATATATTTTTCCCAATATAGGTGTGGGTTTGTTGTTGTTATGTTTGTTTTACCAACCCACTGAGGACAATGAGTTGATTAACAAGAGTGCTCCACAGTGTCTGACATGTGTCCTGCTTTGCTCTGAGCCTTGTCTCATAGCCATTAGGTAGAAAGTACTTGCAATTTACCTGAACCCAGCCTGAAGCCACAAAACAAAGTTTGTGTCCAAAAAACCCTCTTCAGTTGCTAATATTCTGGCACTGACCACCTGTGGACAGTTTGGTAACTCCAGTGTCAGCTGATTAATGGGATATGCAAGCTATCCAGCTTGATTCCAGGAGGAAGAAGGGAAATTGCCTCCTGAGTCCTGTCATTGGAGCTCAGGCAAGCTCCAAAGCAGTGAACCCAGGGTCACTGACCAGAAAGGTGGAGAGGCAGGCAGGTAAGCAGCAGGGATCAGGAATCTTAGCCCCTCCCAAGGGCTTGGCGGGAGAACAGACAGGTAGGCTATTGGAGGAGACACATTGGTGCTACTGAACTAGAAATCTGCAGATATGGAAAAGGATTGGCTCAGGCTGGAAACACTATATTGTGTCCCTTCAGCAAACTCTAACCCTAAGGGTGTTGCTCATGTCACTCAAGATTCAATAGCCAATCAGAACCTCCACATGGAGCTGCCAGTTAGAAGAGGCAGTGACTTCCGGGTACCAAGCCTGCAAGTTTCTCTGTGTAACTCAGCTGATCTCAGTGTTTCTGTGTGATCTGTTCTTAGTGTCTTCGCTGGATGCTGTGAATTTAGCTCAAGCAAGCTCAGAACTTCACACATGGTAAGTGCAGTGTCATGTCCCACAAAGAGGAGGAGCTAGCATCTTAGCAAAGGATGCCTGTGTACTAGGTCTTCCCAGAGCCAGGATGGTAAGCATCAGCCAGACAGATGGGGCCACCTGTGAGGTCTTTTGTGGACCTAGTCTCTCCTTTTGGACCAGGCTGTGGCCTCTGAGTAACTTTATTATAAGACTGCACTGGAAAAAAACCTTTGTGGCCGGGGCTTGTGTGTGGAAATACACTTGGCAGGATGAGAACCAGAGGAACAGCTTACTGTGTACACTGTCAGGTAAAACAGTGCAGACAAGAGCTAGGTCACAGACCAAAGGAAAGGGGAGTATGCTGCAGGGGTCACTCTTATGGAGAAGGGCCTGATTAGGGCAGTGAGAATGATTTTGTAATTTCACAGATTGTATTAATTATGCATGGACGTATATAAAACTAGATTCGTGGGTGTTTAATTTGGGCAGGTTAGCTTGAACCAGTGGGTAATGAATTCCCATTTTAGGATCTGTGTTATGAGATATGTGCAATCCTTGGGTGACATATTTAAGTGAGCCCACAAATATTAAACACATGACATTATCTGTAGCTGTGTGTGTCACATTGTAGACATCAGTAGTTAACAAAGCACTTAGGGGCAAGGTCAAACACTATCTTATTAATGCCATTCCTTCTACCAAGAAGGGCCTGGTCTTTTTCAAATCAGAACAGTGATATATTTTACTAATATAGGTGTGGGTTTGTTGTTGTTATGTTTGTTTTACCAACCCAGTGAGGACAATTGTTCTGATTAATGCACTGAGTGCTCCTCAGTGACATGTGTCCTGCTTTGCTCTGAGCCTTGTCTCATAGCCATTAGGTAGAAAGTACTTGCAATTTACCTGAACCCAGCCTGAAGCCACAAAACAAAATCTTATATCCTAAAATCCCTCTTCAGTTGCTAATATTCTGGCACTGACCACCTGTGGACAGTTTGGTAACTCCAGTGTCAGCTGATTGATGGGGTATGCAAGCTACCCAGCTTGATTCCAGGAGGAAGAAGGGGAAATGCCTCCTGAGTGCTGGATTTGGAGCTCAGGCAAGCTCCAACCTTTCAAAGCAGTGAACCCAGGGTCACTGACCAGAACGGTGGAGAGGCAGGCAGGTAAGCAGCAGGGATCAAGAATCTTAGCCCCTCAGAAGGGCTTGGCAGGGGATCAGACAGGTAGGCCATTGGAGGAGACACACTAGTGCTACTGAACTGGAAATCTGCAGATATGGAAAAGGATTGGCCCAGGCTCGAACCATTGTGCTGTGTCCCTACAGACACTCTGACCCTAAGCATGGTCCTCATGTCACTCAAGACTCAATGGCCAATCAAAACCTCCACATGGAGTTGCCAGGCAGAAGAGGAGGTGACTCTTCCAGTTACTAAGCCTGCAAGTGTCTCTGTGTAACTCAGCTGCTCTCAGATTTTCTGTGGAATCGGTTCTTATTATTTTTACTGAGTGCTGTGAGGTTAGCTCAGGCAAGCTTAGAACTTCAGACATGGTAAGTGCAACTTCATCTCCAACGAAGTGGGGTGAGCAAGCATCTTAGCAAAGGATGCCTGTGTAATAGGTCTTCCCAGAGGCAGCATGGTAAGCATCAGGCAGACAGATGGGGCCACCTGTGAGGTCCCTTGTGGACTTAGTCTCTCCTTTTGGACCAGGCTGTGGCCTCTGAGTAACTTTATTATAAGCCTGCATCTGGACAAAACCTTTGTGGCAGGGGCTTGTGTGTGGAAATACACTTGGCAGGATGAGAACCAGAGGAACAGCTTACTGTGTACACTGTCAGGTAAAACAGTGCAGACAAGAGCTAGGTCACAGACCAAAGGAAAGGGGAGTATGCTGCAGGGGTCACTGTTATGGAGAAGGACCTGATTAGGGCAGTGAGAATAATTTGATAACTTCACAGATTGTATTAATTTATGGATATAGTTTAGTAAAATCTGATTGGTGGGTGTTCAATTTGGGCAGGTTAGCTAGAACCAGTTAGTAATGAATTCCCATTTCAGGATCTGTATTAGATAAACATGTGCAATCCTTGGGTGACATATTTAAGTGAGCTCAAAAATGTAAAACACATGCCATTACTTGTAACTGTGTGTGTCACATTATAGGTCTCAGTAGTTAACAAAGCACATAGGGGCAAGGTCAAATGCTATCTTATTAATGACATTCCTTCTACCAGGAAGGGCCTGATCTTTTTCAAATCAGTACAGGAATATATTTTTTCAATTATATTGATCTTTTTAAATATTAAATTTTGGTATTACATTTCTGAATTTCATTTTCATTATGCATAGGTGATTTGACGTCTTACGTGTTTCTATTCTCCAATATTTCCCCAAAATTAAGAATTTCATTCCTATTTTTAAAGAGATTTCATATCTGTCTGTTTAGAGAAACATCTCCTGTAGCTCCTACTTTCTTTATGTCATGTAGTTAAAACTTGCTTTGAACTCCTCTTCCAGCCTCTGCTGCCCAGGGCTTGGAAAACAGTCCTACAACTGCTTTCAGGCTGGGTTCTGACTGATCAGTGAGACAAAAGACACCAGGGAATGAGTGTTGTCTAACCTCCCTGGGTTACAGGGTTACAAATTAGGGGATTACAAATAAAGAGGGACAGGTATAAGGTTGAGTTCACTGACCAACTTTGAAGCTGGTATACTTGCAGCACAGAAAAGGAGGAGGAATAAGGTAGGTGAGGCCTTTCTGCTTTGGCAGTAGTTGACATTCACCATGAGGAGTCAAGTAATCAATTTTGTACAGTTAAATTCCATACTGGTCATCTTCGGGCATTTTTCAGATTAGGGCAATGTCAAATGAGATCACAGGCCCTCGTTGTGACACCATATTGCTGGCATACCTCACCATCTACCCCAGCAATAGGACTGCCAATCTCCCAGCTGCCATTCCTTATGAAATCCAATCATTTAGGAACTGGGCTTTTCATCTATCATTAATCATCTTGATCTGGCTCTTGCTTCTGCCCTCCTTCCTCTCTCCACAAGGTCCCAGTCTACTCTGTATTATCCCAGGTATAACTGTGTCTGGCTATGTTCACTCTTTTGTGTATAATATACTTTCTCCTCCACCATACCTAGGAGCAGTGATGTCTTTACATTTTATTTCTTCATTTTCTTCCCTTTTTTTGCCCATTAAAAGTTTCTATCTTTAAAATTCATAGCCACTTTTACTTTTAATATTGTTAATGTATGAATTTGATCCCAGTTTGTCTGCAGGACCTCCCCACTATGAAGAAGAGTTGGCTGCATGCATAATTGAATATACAAAGAAAGGACCCTAGGCCTTTTAAATGGAAAATACTTGGTCTGCAGGACTAGAATATTCTTTTCAATGTAAATTTTCCAGACTAGGGCTATGTCTGCTTGTAGGGTGTAACAGCAGAGTTTGGAAGGTTTCAGCTGTCTGAGTCACTTGCTCTGTGATCCCACAGTAGAGGAGCTGCTGTTGCCCTGAGGCCCTGCTGACTTTTCCAAGCTAATGAGGGACTTTGGGCAGGACTAACATTCAGGAACACTAGGGGAAGGTAGCTTACAGGTTCTTTACAGGATTCTGCTCAGATGCATGTGTTACAAGCTGCCTGGAAGACCACAAGCCATCCCCTGTTTATTATAGTAATCTCCATTGAGAGTACAGGAGGAGCAAGTCTGCAGAGCTATTTGAGTCTGATCTGCTGGTTCTAAATGGACTGTGGTCAGAGTGTGGTTCTGTTGGTCCATGTGGTGATCATAACAGAGCTCCTCGTACTTTGACTCTTCCTGAGTGTGGATTTACAGGGGTCCCAGAGGCTCGGTAGCCCTGGGAGTGGCAAGGTATGAAACTTAAATGTCACTATGCAGTGTGTATATACAGGAATTGCCTTTGGTGTGTAGTAGGACAACATTGGAAAAGCAATGGTTTGATTTCTAGAATTCCTGACCCTTCTGTATTCAGTTTTGTGTGACTAGTTTTATAAATACTTTAGAAGTTAGTAGTAAAGAGCTGATCAGGATCATCCTTCAGAAATATTTGATTAGATTCCTTTTATCTTTCTGTTAACTATTGTCAAAATGCCATGATTCACAGAACTTCAATTCTTGGTTACAAAAAAAGCTTCTGACATGCAGAAGTTTCTCAGGTGTTGATGGTGCTGGGTGGGTGGATAGGACAGATTGGAACATAATGCATATGGCAGGAAGCAGACATTAAATTATCATTCAGCATTGTTTTGTATACTTCGGTGGGGCTGGTTTAACATGAAATTACTAAGGGTCATGAACAGCTATTGAGCCATAGTCCAACTTTCTCATCATCAACAATTTCGATGAGAGCTCTAGAGCATGGGGCCTCTCTGAAGACAGATCAGTAGTATCTGGAGGGTCAGATTTATAACAGTTTCAGGGTCACTTTGTGTTATTTTTATCGGAGTCAGGAAATATGATTTTATTTTATTTCTATACACATACTAGCACAGGTAACATTGGTCAAGTTCACATTGTTCCTGGTGTAGTTGCCTTAGTTATTGAAGAAAAGTTGAAAATTGGCCCCATGGAAATGGGCAGCGGAAGCTTTCCCTGATATTGTGTTGCAGTTCTGTGGGCTACTGTGAGAATTATGTCTAGGATAACAGATAGTGGTCTTGGTCTTTAGACAGATTGCTTGTTCTTCGGGAGTACTGGCTATGGTTGAGAAGGGTGTGTCTGCCCATACTTGGGGGCTAAGACACAGACATGTGGCAAGAAAGGAAGGGGAGATGGAAAAGGTCTTTTGTATCTGCAGGTAGCATGGACAGGTGAGAGGAAACTGCAGTCCTAAGGGCACTCTTGCATATTGGGTCTCAGGGAACAAAAAATGGGTGAAGGTCTAGCAGCATTCTACATGGTTCCATGTATTAACATCTTAATACTAAGGCATCAGGTTCCCAGAGATCATTTATTTACTTAAGTTTTTGTTGTCCAACTGTGAAAGACTGGATAAAAAGTACTATGTGGGTGGGCAGGGCAGTCAGCGAATACTCATTTTGAAGTACACCTTTACACTGTTGTCTGTATCATATTTTTTTATGTACAAACGTATCGAATCTTTTAGGATTTAGTCACCTATGATGATGTGCAGGTGAACTTCACTCGGGATGAGTGGGCTTTGCTGGATCCTTCTCAGAAGAGTCTCTACAAAGGTGTGATGCTAGAGACCTATAGGAATCTCACAGCTATAGGTAATATTATGATTTTTCAATTTACTTTATAATATGTATACACAACTGTTTCTTTGTTATTGTTATTTGTTTTTATAATTTCAATTGAGAATGAGGAAGAATATGATGAATAAATCACTCATGGTTTTAAAGTTCAATGGAGTTAATAACTTAAATACTGTTTAATTGCCAATAATGTAACATACTTTCTCTGGTACTGGGTTTAGGTTACATTTGGGAAGAACATACAATTGAAGACCATTTTCAAACTTCTAGAAGTCATGGAAGGTAATTTTCCTCTGCAAGCTGATGAGAAAATGCCTATGAAGAAAGTTTAACTCGTGGTACAAGTAGTAAAGAAAACCAATAGGGTACAATAAGCACTGCTTTCAGTTATGGATGTTTATTGAATTTCATAAAATCATATATGTCTATGGCAGATATGTAATTATTGTTTGCAAGACTTTCCATTAGTTCAAAAACAGAGAAATAATGGCTTAACACATATGTTACTGTTTAAATCAAGCCTAGTAGAGCCATGCTGTACAAGGGCGAGTCTCTTCAGTCTCATATCGCTTAGCTATTGCAAAAGGAACACACAGTGATTAGGTGACAAGTATATGTCTAAAACCTAGTAATAAGCAAATAATCCATAGTATATCTGAGCTCAATGATATACTTGTAATAACATTGCTAAATTTAGTGAGATGGACAGTTCATAAGATTCAAGAATGGTTTTGTGGTAAAGCCTTAACTCTGTACCACATCTCTGTGGTGAAAAAAAGTCAGCTGTGTGAATATAAAATGGAACTTATTCACTTGTTATTCTCTATTGATATGAATAGCAAAGGTTAGGATGGATACAAGCCTTGTGAGCATTGGGGTATTGAAAGAAGCCACATACCTTTCACTTTTCCAGAACAATTTGTGGATATGCAGTATAACATATTTTGAGCAACATACTAAATGTGCTATATAAGTTTATAAAAAAATTTGTTTCCGAACATTGCTGGGGACATTTACCAACTCTAAATGCTGAAAATAGTAATGAGAATTAAGGCAGTAGAAATTCTTTCTTCTTTTGCATTTGTTCATATTCCAAATGTAGTATTACTCTCATGATAACAAAATTTGTGAATGCAATCATTGTGCAAACACTGTGAGTTCTTCCTGTTTTTTTTCAAATATGTGAGTAACCTTTTATAGAAAAAGTATGTTATAAATGTGAGCCAGATAATCAGTACTGTTCCCATTTCATATATCCTCAAAGATGTAAAACAATTCATAATTTAGTAGAACTCCTTTGAATATAAACAAAGTAATATTACGTTAACATTAGATTGCTCTGTTCAATGAAACCAAAATTTAAAACAATTCATACAGATAAAAAGACTCATCAGTATAATCAGTGTAAGAAAGATTTCACGTGTGCAAATTTTATTTGCAGGCATGAAAGAAGTTGTTCTGCAGAGCAACCCTCTGAGTTTATTCAATGTGGTAAAGCCTTTGCATATGAGAGTGGTAGACAAAGGCATCAAATTAAACATAATGGAGAGAAACACCATGACTGTAACCAATGTGGTAAGGACTTTAGAACATGGAATGTCCTGCAAATACATAAGCGAACACATACAGGAGAGAAACCCTATGACTGTAAACAATGTGGTAAAGCCTTTGCAAGAAGCTGTCATCTCCGAATACATAATCGAACACATGCAGGAGAGAAACAGTATGAATGTAACCAATGTGGTAAAGCTTTTAAAAGAAGGAGTGACCTCCAAATACATAAGCGAACACATACAGGAGAGAAACCCTATGAATGTAACCAATGTGGAAAAGCCTTTGTAAGCAGTGGTGACCTCCAAAAACATAAACGAACACATACAGGAGAGAAACCCTATGAATGTAAACAATGTGGTAAAGCCTTTTCACAAAGCAGTCATCTCCGAATACATAAGCGAACACATACAGGAGAGAAACCCTATGAATGGAACCAATGTGGAAAAGCCTTTGCAAGAAGTGGTGACCTCCAAAAACATAAGCGAACACATACAGGAGAGAAACCCTATGAATGTAAACAATGTGGTAAAGCCTTTGCACATAGCAGTCATCTCCACATACATGAGCGAAGACATACAGGAGACAAACCCTATGAATGTAAACAATGTGGTAAAGCCTTTGCAGTATTCTATACTCTCCAAATGCATAAGCGAACACATACAGGAGACAAACCCTATGAATGTAAACAATGTGGTAAAGCCTTTACAGTAATCTATACTCTCCAAATGCATAAGCAAACACATACAGGAGAGAAACCCTATGAATGTAAACAATGTGGTAAAGCCTTTTCACAAAGCAGACATCTCCGAATACATAAGCGAACACATACAGGAGAGAAACCCTATGAATGTAACCAATGTGGTAAAGCCTTTGCAAGAAGTGGTGACCAACAAGAACATAAGCGAACACATACAGGAGAGAAACCCTATGAATGTAACCAATGTGGTAAAGCTTTTATAAGAAGGAGAGTCCTCCAAATACATAAGCGAACACATACAGGAGAGAAATCATATGAATGTAAACAATGTGGTAAAGCCTTTGCAGGAAGCAGTCATCTCCGAATACATAAGCGAACACATACAGGAGAGAAACCCTATGAATGTAACCAATGTGGTAAAGCTTTTATAACAAGGAGAGTCCTCCAAATACATAAGCGAACACATACCGGAGAGAAATCATATGAATGTAAACAATGTGGTAAAGCCTTCGCAAGCAGTAGTGACCTCCAAAAACATAAACGGACACATTCCGGAGAGAAACCCTATGAATGTAAACAATGTGGTAAAGCTTTTGCACAAAGCAGTCATCTCCGAATACATAAGCAAACACATACAGGAGAGAGACCCTATGAATGTAACTAGTATGGTAAAGCCTTTGCAGGAAGCAGTGGTCTCCAATGCCATAAAAGATAAATACAGGAGAGACACCATATGAATGTAACCAAGGTGGTAAACCCTTTGAAGGAAGCAGTGGTCTTGAATATTATAATCGAAAACACACAGCTGAAAAACCCAGGAATGTAACCAATGTGGTAAAGCCTTTGCAGGAAGGAGTGACCTTTAAAGAGAAAAGACCATACAGGAGAGAAATCTATGAAGGTATCTAATGTTATAAAGCCTTTGCAGCAAGCATTGATCTCCAAGTACATAAATGAACATATACCAGAGAGGAACCTTTTAAATGTAACCAATGTGGTAAAGCTTTTTCGAAAAACAATAGTCTTTACACACATAAAAGCACATATAGTTGAGAGAAATGCTTTGATTTTAACCAATGTGGTTAAACTTTTTCAAAAAGCAGTAATCAACAAAATCATGAAAGAGCACGTATAGGAGAGAGATTTTTGAATGTTAGCAATGGTGCTTTTATAGCTTTTTCACAAAGCAGTGGCCTCCAAATATATAAAGGAACACATACAGGAGAGAAACCCTATGAATATTGGCAATGTTTTAAAGCACTTCTACATCACAATCATCTTCAAATCTGTAAGGAACATGAGGTTTTGAGAAATCCTCTGAATAACACCAATTAGGGAAAGCAATTGTACAAAAGAGTCATCCCCAACACAAAAGTATACACACTAGATAGAAACCCTATGAATATAGGCAATGTGGTAAACATTTTATAAGTCACAGTAGTCTGTAAGAAAAGGAGACACAGTTGAGAAAAACACTATGAAATGAACAAGTGAACAGAGCCTTGTGCATTAAAATCTTCAAATACATAAAAGAAGACATAGAGGTGAGAAATCCGATGTCTACAAGCCATGTGGTATTGCTTTCACTTGTCAGTCATATTCAAAGACACAAAAGAAAACAAAATGTAACAAAAGGCTGAGTGTGTTTAATATGGTGAAACTTTTTGAATATTTTAGAGTCTTCACAATGAAACCATTCATACTGCAAATAAATTTAGGAATATAATATGGTGAAACCTTTTCAGATTTCCCAAATCTTCATCATTATGAATGAGAAACCCATAAATACATTCAATATGGGGAAGCCTTTAAACATTTCTAATTCTTTATCATCATGAAAATAATCATACAAAGGAGATCAAGGGGATACAAGGCATGATTCTTAATGTCTTGCTTGAGTTACAGTCCTGACATCCTTTGGTGAAAAATATCAATGCGGAAATTGTGAGCTGGATTAAACCCTTTCCTCCCCAACTGCTTCTTGGTCATGATGTTTATGCAGGAATAGAAACCCTGACTAAGACAAATTGGTATCAGGAGTGGGGTATTCCTGTGACAACCTGACCATGGTTTGGGAGGACTGTGGAAGGACTTTGGAACTTTGGGCTAGAAGATTCATTCTGTGTTAAGAATGCTGTGGGATGTTGTGTAGGAGCTTGGAAGATAATGTTGAGAACCGTGCAGAAGATGGAGGCCTGGCTTGTGAAATTTCAGAGGGAAAATTAAAGCCTCTTTTGAGGGCCATTGTTACTTTGTGAAGATTCTGTGGTTCTGGTTAACTGGGGCTGAAGAATCAGCTGTGATTAACAAGATAATAGAATTTCTAGAGTGAAAACTTTGCATTACTGGGACTGTTGATGCTGGTTAGCTGGAGCTAAGAAATTAGCAGTGATTAAGAAGAAACCAGCATCATTGAAGTGACATCATCTGTGAAGTGTTTTCTGAGAGCACAGAGGAAGTGTTCTAGAGATAATCAAGGTGGTACCTTGTGCTGTGGCTGGACTTGGTAGTGTGTAAGTCTTATCCTCGTGGTACTGGTTTTGAAGGCATGAAGGGATAATTCAGAGCAGCTAAGGCCCAGCACTTTGAGAGGCCATGGAAGGCCACTGGTTAAGGTGCAGACTCAGGTGAAATTGATGGCCCAGTACTGAAGAGATCATGCAGTGTTTTGGAGTTGACAGCTCCATGATTGACCACGAAGAACTGCAGCAGCAGCAAAGTACATGCATCTGGAGCCTAGAGGACAAGTTGTGTGCTACAAAGGACAGGGTTGGAAAAGTGACCCAAGCCCTTGGATCTTTTGGAGTTGTCCAAAAGATCGTGAGTTGGATCCCAGACATTGGACAGTTGGAGTTTAATTTTTACTTTTGATTGTGACTGTGCCCTGATATTTTTCCCTCTTGAAGGAAACAAGTATTTTAGTGGATTCCATAGTAAAGAGACTTTTAATTGTAAAAGGCTTTGGATTTTAAAGGATATTGGATATTTTAAAAGCATTGAACTTTTAATATGTAAAGTCTGTGGGGCTTTCAAAGTTGTGTATATCTTGGGCATGAATAAGAAACTAAGAGTTGAGCATTACTAGTGATGTGTTTGCGTGTCAAGTTGACAAGGTGTCAATTATACTGGCTAATTTTGTGTCAACTTGACACAAGCTGAAGTTATCACAGAGAAAGGAGCTTCAGTTGAGAAATGCCTCCATGAGATCCAGATGTAAGACATTTTCTCAATTAGTGATCAAGGGGAAAGGCCCCTTGTGGGTGGGACCATCTCTCTGCACTGGTAGTCTTGGGTTCTCTAAGACAGCAGTCTGAGCAAGCCAGGTGAAGCAAGCTAGTAAAGAAACATCCTTCTGTGGCCTCTGCATCAGCTCCTGCTTCTTGACCTGCTTGAGTTCCAGTCCCGACTTCCTTGGTGATGAACAGTAAGCAGTATGAAAGTGTAAGCCAAATAAACCCTTTCCTCCCCAACTTGCTTCTTGGTCATGATGTTTGTGTAGGAATAGAAACCATGAATAAGACAAGGGGTATAAGGTATGGATTGTAAAAAAAAGATTAGACAATAAAGAAATGAAGAAATAAAATTAATTTTTTTTTAAAAGGAGGATCAGACAGAAACATTCCTTCCAAATTATAGCTTTATTTTCACACCAATCAGGATTTAGGGATAGGGGCTTATGTAGTTTACAGTGTCAACTGTTATATAATATGACTGTTATAGCTTAACTAATCATATGGATTTGTTCTTTGGTGGTAAAGTACAGTCTTATGTTTTGAGGGGCACAGTGAAAAGCAGAAAACATTGTTAGAGACAGTCATTATGTTTTAAAAAGAAAATATGAGTAAAGTGAGGTTGGATCTCCACAATACCTAATCCTTGGAAACGAACTTAGTTTCACCATATGATTAAATTCAGGATAATAACAAAAAGGCAATACTTAGGGCCTGGTGTTTGGATTTGATTTGTTTTTCTGCTAATTCCCAATTGTGTATTGATTCTTATGCTACTCCTGTTAAATTCTTCCCAAATTTCATGATAATCCTGTACTGGGACACTGAGATTCCCTGCCCCAAGCTGATTGTAAATGGGTAACAAAAGTGCCAGCAGCCAATGGCTAGGCAGGCAACAAAGGCAGGACTTTTGGATTCATGGCAAGGGAAACAAAGAGGATCTCCATGCCAGTAAAGGATTTGGATGCCAGCTTCAGAGCTGGGAAAGACACAATACCAGCCACATAAAAGCTAGGAAAGAGTGACCCCAGTGTTCCCTCCTCTGATTGGTTCTGGAGAAGCAAAGATGGGCTCTAGATTTAGGAAATTAGGTGTATCACAGGGGAACCAATAGCAATGTGGATGTTTGGTAGTGTCCCAGCCAATGAGCTGATTTGGCATATTACATAATGCTGTTTGTCTTTCATTTCAGACTCCAAAGTACTTGTATGCTGAGCTAAGAACTTAAACAGGTGGCATCCTATAGTAGAGCAGAGTAACCAACTGAGTCTACAGAAGACATCACACCTACAGGATGGAATGCAATATTAAAAACTATTTGGGGATTCTCAAATGAAAAACAAATGCTAAGATGTGAAATTAAGGGATGAGGAAAATTGGTTTCTTAGTGGATTCGCTTGTTTTGCTGAGCCATTTGAATCCTCACTAGCTGTGCAGGTTCACAACTAAAACAAAAGTTGAGCTAAAATGGTATGCACAATTCTTGGATTTGTGGAATGAGCTGGGACTCAGAAAAATGTCCCAAGCTGATCCAGACATCCTTGTTGGTCTGGATTTTCCATGAGCCCTCTTCCACCATGAGCCCTTCTAAAAGATTTCTGTCTGCCTCAGATAGTTTAAGCTTGGAGGTGCAGTACAAAGAGACAGGCTGCTCAGAAAGCAACAACAGAGGTAGATGGTAGAGGCTGCCCAGAGCTATAATCAGAAAAAAAGAATAGAGAGAAATCGATGAGATTTGTTTTAACTTCTTTTAAGGAAAAATGAGCAGGTGGTGATTGTGTAAGAGTGTTTGAGGCAATCTCTGTGAAGGGCCCTAATGTCTGCAGAGGATTCTCCACATGGCTGGCACCCTAGCACACCCAGGTCCTTGAGATCACTGGTAAGTGGAATGCAATATAAGTTCCAAAAAATACAGAGGGTCTTGTAATAGTAGGAACAGGGACAAAGGACAGCAGCGTGACCAGCGACTGAGGTTAACTTCTGGTTGGAGCCACCCTCTCCCACCCCCATGCAATCTTTGGCCAGATCTCAGCAGAGGGCCCAAAGGTCCCCAGAGGACTCTTCATGCTGAAGGCCCCCTAGCACACCCTGGTCCTTGAGATCACTGGTGAGTGGAATGCAACATCACTTCCAAAAAATCCAGAGGGTCTTGTGCTAGCAGCAACAAGGTCAAAGGACAAAGGCAGGCCCAAGCACATCCAGAATCTTGGGATCACTGAGAACTGGTTATGCAGGAGAGTAAGTGGGCAGCAGAAGCAACAAAGCTTCTTGAACAAGGTCCCTACAGGCCTTCATCCTCAGCCAGAAGACAGACCTAACACCCAGAACCCTAGACACTTTCCCTGGGAGAGGGGAGTCGGCCTCCAGGGAGGGCTCTGACCCCAGGAATCAGGAGGTGGATCTGAACTCCAGACTTCTGTGCACCTTCTCTGTTGGCACTTTCTCTTTATGTTACCTAGGTCACATCATATTTAGTGGATAGGATTATAGACAATTAAGACTGTAGTAAGATTAAGGGAGAGTTTCCCTTAGAATTTAAGACATATTTCAAACAACCAGAATGGAGATTTTTTAAATTATGTTTATTCTTTAATTATACTCCAGTCATTATCACCCCCCCCCATTCCAACCACTAACAGTTTCTCATCCCATATCCCGACCCCTCTGTACATCTCCATGAGGGTGTCCTCACACCCACAACCATTCAACAACATCCTGCCAGGCCTCCCCAATCCCTGGGACTTCAAGTCTCTCAAGGATTAGGTGTGTCTTCCCTCCCTGAGTCCAGGCCAGGCAGTCCTCCTCTGTATATGTTGGGGACCTTGGACCAACAAGTGTATGCTGCCTGGTTGCTGGCTCAGAGTCTGAGAGATCTCCAAGGTCAAGGTTTCTTGAGACTGTTGGTCTTCTTGTTGGGTTGTAAGACTCCCGGGAGCCTTAGCTTACTGGGGACCTGTGAGTGAACCATGTGGGGCTGGAATCAATGGAAAAAGCAAGAGGAATTTATTGTTCCACTAAACTGGGGTCATCCCAGACCCTAAGGAGAGGTGGTGACCCGCGTGCCTGTTCGGCGAGCTTTTATATGGTTGTCAGGGGCAAAATAGAGCATCAACCTGGCAGTGATGGCATACATCTTACATTTAAAAGCTCATAGTGGATTGCCCAGACCCCTTAATGAGGGCAATGCTGCAGCAGGTTTGCATATCAGGCAGAGTATAGGCATTACACAGGAATAGTTCAGCCAAACACTCTCATTCTTTACATCATTAAAAAGCAATAGGTTGAGACAACAATTTGGTATTTCTTGAGAATGTGCATGTCAAATTGTAAAGACTTTCATCAGTGTCCTCAATTTCTTCCTGTATCACACAAAGGTGTTAATCCTCTAGGAGTTAATCCTCTAGGACTGGTACCTACTCAGTTATGGCAAATAGACGTTACTTATATATCTGAATTTTAAAAATGTTAAACAATGTACATATGTGCTACATCCAATCCAGTAGTGAGAAGCGCGACAGGCCCCGAAAACCTGTGTGCTGTCCTGAGGCGAGAAGTTCACGGAAACTTAGTCTCCTGGAATCTTGCAATCATGTATAAAGAATGCTCCAATGTCCTTGCTTTAGTTGGTAAACGGATCTTGGGCTTTCCCTTAATGTTGCTTTATTATAAGTCCTCCTAAGGGGGCTGGAGAGATGGCTCAGTGGTTAAGAGCATTGACTGCTGTTCTGAAGGTCCTGAGTTCAAAGCCCAGCAACCACATTGTGGCTCACAACCACCCATTATGACATCTGATGCCCTCTTCTGGTGTATCTGAAGACAGCTATAGTGGACTTAAACATAATAAATAAACAAATCTTTAAATCACATAATTATAAAAAAAATAAGTGCTCCTAAGTATTGATTTTTTTTTTTTTTTTTTTTTTTTTTTTTTTTTTTTTTTTTTTTTTTTTTACATAGAGCTAAGTTAGATTCTAGGCAGTCATTGATCCGACCCTGGGCATGGATAGCTAAGTCACTGCCCTATGTAGGAATTTACCATTATCTAGGAAGAGGGAAGTTAGTGACCTAAGGAGGAACCAGAGTAGATACTTAGAACTATAGATAGCTGAGTTACACCCATATACAAGTGTTTACAATGGCCTAGGGGGAACAGGAACCCAGACCCCTTAATGAGGGCAATGCCACAGCAGGTTTGCATATCAGGCAGAGTATAGGCATTACACAGGAATAGTTCCGCCACACACTCTCATTCTTTTTGTTTGTTTGTTTGTTTTTCATTTTTAAAATTCTATTTTTTATTTATTTGTTTGTTTATTGTATGTAAGTACACTGTAGCTGTCTTCAGACACTCCAGAAGAGGGCATCAGATCTCAGTACAGATGGTTGTGAGCCACCATGTGGATGCTGGGATTTGAACTCAGGACCTTCGGAAGACCAGTCAGTGCTCTTTTTTTTAAATATTTTTAATTAGGTATTTTCCTCATTTACATTTCCAATGCTATCCCAAAAGTCCCCCATTCCCTCCCCCTACTCCACTACCGACCCACTCCCACTTTTTGGCCATGGCGTTCCCCTGTACTGGGGCATATAAAATTTGCATGACCAATGGCTCTCTTTCCAGTGATGGCCGACTAGGCCATCTTTTGATACATATGCATCTAGAGACAAGAGCTCCGGGGTACTGGTTCATTCATATTGTTGTCCCACCTATAGGGTTGCAGTTCCCTTTAGCTCCTTGGGTGCTTTCTCTAGCTGCTCCATTGGGGGCCCTGTGATCCATCCAATAGCTGACTGTGAGCATCCACTTTTGTGTTTGCTAGGCCCTGGCATAGTCAAATGCACTAAAAGAAACACTCTCATTCTATACATCATTAAAATACTAATAGGTTGAGACAACAATTTGGTATTTCTAGAAAATGTGCATGTCAATTTATAAAAACTTGTCTTCAGTGTCCTCAATTTCTTCCTGTACTACATAATGGTGTTAATCCTTGAGAACACATACCTAATCAAGTATGGCAAATAGATGTTACTTATGTATCTGAATTTTAAAAAATGTTAAACAATGTACATATGACTATTGATATCTTCTCATGCTTTCTATTTGCAACTGCTTTAACAGGATAAGCAACTAAATAAGGAACTAGTCATTGCCTACATTGTTTTTCTATTCTTGATGTTCAAAATGACAGGAAGACATAAAGTTACTGGCCATTACAGTCAGGCATTTGTGATGTTTTGTTAACAATTTAATACTTGTCATATTACTGGGATTCCTTATTATTCTCAAAGACTAGGTATTGTGGAGCACACCCATGGAACTTTAAAACAATTCTCAATTTAGCACAATCTTCAATCATCTGGTAGGAAAGTCTCAAGGAGGCATCATCTGAATCAGGTTAGCCTTTCACAATAGCTGTGGGATACTGTCATAGTTATATTAATTAAGATGAAGAGACTTAGCACGGTTAAGTTGCTCCATTTCCTAAGCAGGGACCCTGGTTGTAAAAGAATGGAGAAAGTGAACTGTGCACTAGCAAAAATGCTCTGAGACTCCTGCTCTTGACTGTCGATAGGTGTGCACTCTTGTTGCAGGCTCTTGACACTGCAACATTTTACCACCATGAACCATACTACGGAACTATGAGCTAAAATGACCCTTTCTTTCCCATTTGCTTTTCCTAGGGTATTTTATTGTAAGAATAGCATTGTACCAATACATTTAAACATTTTGTTTCTCTTTTGAGGATTTTTAAAAATGAAACATAAAGTATATATGGCATGAAAGGCATTGTCCAAAGAATGCCAAGTGCACACATCTCACTAGTCTATCTCTTGATGGACAGCCTCCCTCAGTCTCACTCTCTGTCAGGCATCATTCATTTCTCCAGTCAGGAAACAGTAGATTCCTACTATGCTATCCCTGGCTTGACCTACAGCTGTATATTACCTCCAATCTGAAACTAACTCAGAAGGAGGTTATGGGACTCACAGTGTTCCCAATGGGGTTGTATAAGCAAGAACCAGTTCATGAGGGAGAGATGACTCCCTGGTAGCACTGCCTGCAAGCAGTATAGCAAACTTCAGGGATTCAGCTCCTTCAAGGCATCACCCATGTTGGGTTGCTTTGTTAATGACTCAGCTAGCTGACTATGCCAACCATAATTGGAAAAGCCCAATAATAATTTCTCTCCCATTCACTGGGCTTGAAATCACTTCAGAGACAAAGTTTTGGTTGTTTTGGGGAGTTTGAGAGAAGCAAAAAAAAAAAAAAAAAAAAAAAAAAAAAGGATCAAAGCCACCCAGAATGAAATGACTCCAAATGTTGGCCCAGCTAAGGTAGAAAATCATGGGCCAAGATAAACCTTTCCTTCCCATAATCCTAAAATATTTTTGTTGGGTATTTATTTGCAGCAACAAGAAAACCCACTGATGCTCCAAAACAATACTTGGGTGGAGCCATCTCCTATCTCTCAACATGCTCTATCTGGAAGGAAAGGAAGTTCCTTCACATCTCCCCAGGATACATTTAACAACAAACACCCCATTAAGAACTTGCTGTAATCATTGTCCAGGGTCAGTGCCTTGGGTAGTTGACACATGAGAAGCTCCTGTGACATCTTGTGAACTGTCACTGCCATGGAGCCAGGAACCCACCTCAGTGTTGGGACATCATTGCTGGTGCTAATGTACAGACTTCAAGAATGTGCCTGTCTAAGATGAAAAGTGGATGGAGGAAGGACAAGGGCAAAAGTGACAGAGTTTGTTCAAAGAAAAACAAAGCAGGGGCTTCTCAAAAAGCTAGCTTGCCATTCCCCCATCACCCTCAACTCTCCCATTCCCTGAGAATCCCACAAGTCAGGAAGGTTTCGGTGGCCCTCTTGTGGCGACCTCAAATATTGCTCAATGTTTTTTGGTTGCATCATGCAAGTGGTACCAGCTAGAAACAAGGTGTGAAATAAAACTATTTTAAAGGTTTCTGTGTTTTCAAATAATTCATTTACCTTAATAATAAGAAAATCTACCAGTGATTTTATTTGTTTGAAATACCCCTGTGTTCGGACATATTGCAGGTCATCACCATACTTAATTTCAAATTATGCTACAAAACTGAAGTAATAAAAGTCAGAATGGTACTGACACATAACCAGACACAGATTGAACAACTGGAATAGAAGATCCAGATATAACTGCATAAGGTCACATTATCTCTGACAAAGACACACACACACACACACACAAACACACAAACATACACACACACATCCATACATGAACCCCACTCACATGCTCACACACACAAATAAAAGCACATGCTTATGCACTTGTCACATGCAGAAACATACACACATGCATCTCCCATTCTCGGTCACAAGCTCACACCCACATATGCACACATACTTCCACATAAACATGCTAACACACAAATGCACACCACATACCTGACCCTCACTTGCACACATGCTCCCTTCCACACACATACAAACACATACACACAAGAAACTCTTTCCCCCACATGCTCACACAAACACAAATGCAACCCCAAAACAACTTTACAGACAGACATTCAGACATGCACTGCCCCATATTCTCATACACACATTCACACATGTAACCCAAGCACATTTGCTCACACTCACATGCACAAACCCCCACGAACACTGGATGACACACATACATGCATACATGTACACACACACACACACACGCATATGCATGTGCAAACCCTGTGCTCACACATACATATGCACCTTACATACATGCTCAAACACAAACAGGACCACATACATCTCCACACACATGCAAAAACATCCCCACAGTCATACACATTCCTACATGCATCCCTACATCTGACAATCAATATTCAGGAAAAAGAAGCGAATCTTTTCATCCTGCACAGAACTTAATTCCAATTGGATCAAGGACATCAACACAGGACTTTGTACTCCAAGGCTGCACCAGAAACATCAAGGAGTCTGCATCAACATAGAAGTACAAGAGAGGAATTTCTAAACAGGACCCTGGTGCTGCCGAGGATGAGAGCAATTAGTGACAAAGGGGACCATATGCAGCTGTACACTGAAGTGTCAGGTGAGTGAAGAGCAGAGGCTCACAAGACAGGGGAGGCCTCTCTGCCAGATGCTCATCTGAAAGAGAATCATAGATAGAATGTACAAAGAACTAAAAAGAAAGTCTAACCATTAAGAACCTTTAAAAATAAATGAAAAAACGGGCCCTGAGTGGTTAAAGAGATGACTCAAATAGTACTTTGGGGACAAAATTTTGTTGACTATATATGCCTGCATTGATTTTTGGGCTCTCTTTTTACTAGGCTATCTTCTCCTGGTTTGTAGAAATGCTATTGCTAATTTTCTATCCAGGGTGTCTTTGAGGCGGGTCCACACAGGAGAGCACGTGGGTTACAGAAGGAACAGAGATTCTTGGACAGGATCCCTTCAGTCCTTCTTCCTCAGCCAGGAGGTGGAGCTGATCCTCAGTCCTCTGTGCACCTTTCCTGACAGAGGAGAGTTGGCCTATAGGGAGTGCTCTGACCCAGGAACTCAGGAGAGAGCTGGTCTCCCAGGAGTACTGACAGAGGCTAACAGACACACAGAAGGAACAAGCTCCAGCCAGAGACAGCTAGAACATCTAACACCAGAGATTACCAGATGGCAAAAGGCAAACATAAGAATCTTACCAACAGAAACCAAAAACACTTGGCATCACCAGAAACCTGTAATCCCACCACAGCAAACCCTGGATAACCCAAAAAAACATATCTCGTGATGCTGGTAAAGGATTTTAAGAAGGACATTAATAATTCCCTTAAAGAAAAACAGGACAACACAGTTAAACCGCTAGAAGTACTTAAATAGGAAACACAAAAATCCCTTAAGGAAATATAGGAAAATGCAAATAAACAGGAGAAGGAATTGAACAAAATCATCCAAGACCTAAAAATGGAAGTAGAAACAATAAAGAAAACCCAAAGGGAGACAGCTCTGGAGATAGAAATCATAGGAAAGAAATCATGAGTCATAGATTTGAGCATCACCAACAGAAAACAAGTGATGGAAGCGAGAATCTCAGGTGTAGAAGATTCCTTAGAAAACATGGATACAAAAATAAAAGGATGTGTAAAATGCAAAAAGATCCTAACCCAAAACATCCAGGAAATCCAGGACACAATTAAAAAACCAAACCTAAGGATAATAGGTATAGATGCGAATGAAGATTTTCAACTTAATGGGCCAGTAAACATCTTCAACAAAATTATAGAAGAAAACATCCCTAACCTAAAGAAAGAGATGCCCATGAACATACAAGAAGCCTACAGAACTCATAATACACTGGACCGGAAAAGAAATTCCTCCCTACACGTAATAATCAGAACAAATGCACTAAATAGAGATAGAATATTAAAAGCAGTAAGGGAAAAGTGTCAAGTAACATAAAGACAGACCTATTAGAATTACACCAGAGTTCTCAGCAGAGACTATGAAAGCAACAAGATCCTGGACAGATGTTATACAGACCATAAGAGAAAACATGTGCCAGCCCAGGCCACTATACCCAGCAAAACTCTCAATTACCATAGATGGAGAAATCAAAGTATTCCATGACAAAACCAAATTCACACAATATCTCTCCACAAATTCAGCCCTTCAAAGGATAATAAAGAGAAAACTCCAACACAAGGACAGAAACTACACCCTAGAAAAAGCAAGAAAGTAGTCCTTCAACAAACCTAAAAGAACATAGCCACAAGGACAGAATACCAATTCTAACAACAAAAATAACAGGAAAAAACAATTACTTTTCTTTAATATCTCTTAATACCTAACAGACAGGTTACATAAACTGGACCCAACGTATTGCTGCATACAGGAAACCCACCTCCAGGACAAAGACAGACACTACCTTAGAGTAAAAGGCTACAAAAAAATTTTCCAAGCAAATGGTCCCAAGAAACAAGCTGGGACCATTTGAATAAAATTGACTTTTAACTTATAGTTCTCAAAAATGATAAGGAGGGACACTTCTAACTCATCAAAGGTAAAATTTACCAACATGAACACTCAAGTATGAACATCTATGCTCCAAATGCAGGAGCATCCACATTCATTAAAGAAACTTTGCTAAAACTCAAAGCACACATCACACCTCACACAATAATAGTGGGGGACTTTAATACCCGACTCTCATCAATGAACAGATCCTGGAAATGGAAACTAAACAGAGAAACAGTGAAACTATCAGAAGTTATGAACCAATTTTAACAATTGTCTGTAGAACATTTCATCCTAAAACAAAAGGATTTATCTTCTTCTCAGCACCTCATGGTACCTTCTCCAAAACTGACCATAAACTGATCAAAACTGACTGGCCTGGTCACAAAACAGGCCTCAACAGAACAAAAATATTGAAATAATTCCATGCATCCTATCAGAACACCACAGATGAAGGCTGATCTTCAGTAACAACATAAATAATAGAAAGCCAACATTCATGTGGAACCTAAACAACACTCTACTCAATAACTTGGTCAAGGAAGAATTAAAGAAATTAAAGACGTTTTAGAGTTTAATGAAAATGAAGCCACAACATACCCAAACTTATGAGGCACAATGAAAGCAGTCCTAAGAGGAAATCTCACAGCTCTGAGTGCCAACAAAAAGAAACTAGAGAGAGCACACCCTAGCAGCTTGACTGCACATCTAAAAGCTCTAGAACAAAATGAAACAAATTCACCAAAGAGGAGTAGATGGCAGGAAATAATTAAACTCAGGGCTGAAATCAACCAAGTGGAAATGAAGAGAACTATACAAAGAATCAACCAAACCAGGAGCTGGTTCTTTGAGGAAATCATCAATATAGATAAACCCTTAGTCAGAATCCAAGAACATCAACATGATCATCCCTCATGATCAAGTAGACTTCATACCAGAGATGCAGGGATGGTTTAATATATGGAAATTCATCAACAAAATACACTATATAAACAAACTCAAAGACAAAAACCACATGATCATCTCATTAGATGCTGAGAAAGCAATTGACAAAATCCAACATCCATTCATGATAAAAGTCTTGGAAAGATCAAGAATTCAAGGCCCATACCTAAAGATAATAAAAGCAATATACAGCAAACCAGTAGCCAACATCAAACTAAATGGAGAGAAACTTGAAGCAATCTCACTGAAATCAGGGACTAGACAATGCTGCCCACTCTCTCCCTATCTATTCAAAATAGTACGTGAAATCCTAGCTAGAGCAATTAGGCAACAAAAGGAGATTAAGGGGATTCATACTGGAAAGGAGGAAGTCACTTGATCTTTGACAAAGGAGCAAAAACCATCCAGTGGAAAAAGGAAAGCATTTTCAACAAATGGTGCTACCTCAAGTGGTGGGTAGAATGTAGAAGAATGCAAACTTATCCATTCTCATCTCCTTGTACAAAACTCAGGTGTAAGTGGATCAAGGAACTCCACATAACACCAGAGACACTGACACTTATAGAAAGGAACATGTGCAAGAGCCTCAAAGATATGGGCATAGGGGAAAAATTCCTGAACAGATCAGCAATGGCTTGTGCTGTGAGATCGCAAATCAACAAATGGGACCTCATAAAATTGCAAAGCTTCTGTAAGGCAAAGGACACTGTCAATAAGACAGAAAGGCTAACAACAGATTGAGAAAAGATATTTACCAATATTAAATCAGATAGGGGAATAATATCCAGTATATGTAAAGAACTCATGAAGGTGGACTCCAGAAAACTAAATAACCCTATTAAAAATGGGGCACAAAGCTAAACAAAGAATTCTCAACTGAGGAATACAGAATATCTGATAAGCACCTGAAAAGGTGTTCAACATCCTTAATCATCAGGGAAATGCAAATCAAAACAATCCTGAGATTCCACCTCACACCGGTCAGAATGGCTAAGATCAAAAATTCAGGAGATAGCATATGCTGGTGAGGGTGTTGAGAAAGAGGAACACTCCTCCATTGCTGGTGGGCTATCAAGCATTTACAACCACTCTGGAAATCAGTTTGGTGGTTCCCCATAAAAGTGGACATAGTACTACCAGAAGATCCAATAATACTACTCCTGGGCATATACCCAGAAGATGTTCCAATTTGTAATAAGGACACAAACTCCACTATGTTCATAGCAGTCTTATTTATAGTAACCAGAGCTGGAAAGAACCTAGATGTTCCTCAACAGTGAAATGGATACAGAAAATGTGGTGCATTTACACAACTGAGTACTACTCAGCTATTAAAAACAGTGACTTTATGAAATTCTTAGGCAAATGGATGGATCTGGAGGATATCATCCTGAGTGAGGTAACCCAATCACAAAAGAACACACAGGATATGCACTCAATGATAAGTGGATATTAGCCCAGAATCTCAGAGTACCTAAGATACTATTTGCAAAACACTTAAAACTCAAGAAGAAGGAAGACCAAAGTGTGGATACTTCAATTGTTCTTAGAAGGGAGAACAAAATAACCGTGGAAGGATTTACAGACAAAGTTTGGAGCAGAGACTGAAGGATCCTGTCAGCAAACTCTTGTTGGCATCTACAGCAGTGTCTGATTTTGGTGGTTGTTTATGGGATGGATCCCTAGATTGGGCAGTCTTGGATGGTCATCCTTTCAGCCTCTGCTCCAAACTTTGTCTCTGTAAATACTTCCATTCAGGAGAACACAAGATGTCTTAGTCAGGGTTTTAATGCTATGAACAGACAACATGACCAAGGAAGTCTTATAAAAAAACAAACAAACAAACAAACAAAAAAACAACATTTAATTGGGGCTATCTTATGGGTTAAGAGATTCAGTCCATTATCATCAAGGTGGGAGCATGGTGGCATCCAGGCAGTCATGGTGCAGGCAGAGCTGAGAGTTCTATGTCTTCATCCAACAGCTGCTAGTGGAAGACTGCCTTCCAGGCACATAGCTTGAGAGTATTAAGCCCACACCCAACGTGACACACGTACTCCAAACAGGTCATACCTATTTTAACAAGGCCACACCTCCAAATGGTGCCACTCTGTGGTCCAAGAATATACAGACCCTTACAATATTGCTTTAAAGAATGTCTTCCCTGTTAATATTAATGATTCCATTATGGCTACAAGACCAGGAGGCAAAGGGGTGGCTAATGTCTCAGTAAAATGGTAAATGCTGCAAACTTCAGGACAGCCCTTAGGGCTGTGGAAAAGACCTTTAAAGTCTTAGGTTCCAAATATGTAATTCCTCAAAAAACAATGATGCAAATTGAATTATGAGGGGCTTCACAAATCTAAAGGAAAGAAAGTAGGTGTGCTGTGAGCCAACTTATCAGACAGATACTAAGGAAGGATATAGAAGATAATGAGACTTAGAGAGTGGTGATCACAAGAGATTTAACCAAGATAAGTTTTTGTTGTTATAGCTGTTTTTTATATTTACAAAGCCAAACAGATTCCTGAGTTCAATATCAGCCTGGAACAGATCAAGGTTAAGTCCAGGTGTTTTGGAAATGGAATTTCAGAACTGGGTTGCACTCAACTAGTTTAGTATCTGTGCTTAACAGAGAGGCATGAAGACCTCTAAATTCTTCTGCAATATTAAAAGAAAATGTGTACTTGCTTTCTGCTAAGAATCAGGTGTGTGCTCAGGGATGCACATTCTTAAGATAATCAAACGGAAACTTGGAGTAAATGACTGGATTGGTATGTAAAATAAAAGACTGGACTCTGATCTCCAAGAGATGACCTACTAAGAGAATTTTTTTTAGAATAGCAAAAGAGAATTTCTTGTAGAAGATTCTCATGGAGAGCTGCCTGAAGATCTCCAGAGAGGCAGATCAGACAAAATGAGCACAGAACAGAATGAACGCAGGGTAGAAGACTGTTTCCAGCAGAGCATAGGTTGTTACCCTGTAGTGATGATTCAACTGCCTTCCCTTTATTTTTGATGCTCCCAGATACCCCTTCTCTCAGAACACTCCTTCTAGCCCAGGATTGGAACTTGGCAACAGAGGAATATTTTTATGCCACTAAGTTTTTAATCTATATCAGGACTTATAGGAAAGGTCTCATTTATGTTAACATAAATGTTCCTTAGTATCTGTCTGATAAGTTGGCTCACAGCACACCTACTTTCTTTCCTTTAGATTTGTGAAGCCCCTCATAGTTCAATTTGCATCATTGTTTTTTGAGGAATTACATATTTGGAACCTAAGATTTTAAAGGTCTTTTCCAATGCCAATAGTAGCTTATACCCAACTATTTTGATTTATGGTTCTTATGGAAGTGTAATTAAAGACCATGTTGATCAGCTGTGTGAGACCTAGGAAAAGTAATGGGTTTGAACAGTGCTCTTAACCACTGAATGATCCCTGCGTGCCAAGTAACCCACTTTCAATAAAATAAAATAAAATAAAATAAAATACTGAACACGAGATATTAGATCTTCAAGGACCAGCTTTGAGGAAAGCTACAAATGGTTAATGGAGCTTGCTGAAAAGAAGCTATGTTTGCTGCAAGTGACAGAGCTGGAGAAGTGGGAGTACCTAAAACCTTGTGGTTAAGGCAATTTCACCATAATCCCAAGATGCTGAACTGGAAGTTATAAGTTTTGTTGTTTTCACTGTTAAATTTTGGTCTCATTTGGTCAGTTCATTTTTTCCTATGTTCTGATTATTTCTGCTAAGGATTGTTTCTTTTGTGACATTGGATTTATGAAAGATAACAATCTCTCTTAAGCATATGGTACAGTGTGGACAGAAAAAAGTAGTTTTGGCTTTTGAAAAAACATGTGACAGTTAAATGAGAATGGCTCCCATAGACTTATATGTTTCAATACTTATTTTTTAGTTGGTGGGACTGTTTTCAAAGAAGCATAGGTGTGGCCTTTTGGAAAGATGTGTCATATGGGTGCATATTCAGGTTTTAATATCTTCTGACCATGCTCACTTTGCTAGCTACCTCTTGTCTCAGGTTCAAAATATGAGCTCTCAGCTCTACTGGATGTCATGTGTTTACGCTGCCACTAGTGACTCTAATGCTTTGGAACTCTAAGCCCAAAATGATCCCTTCAATTATAATTTCTTTTTTCTGTGGTGTGTTTTATGATATCAATAGAAATAAATATACAAAAGAGTGCATGGAAAATCAGAACAGAGAAAACAATCACTTCTAACTTCAGAAAACAGGGAGGAACACTATTCCAACTATCTCTAGGGCACTATGATCTGTTCCATGCCGTTGAAATTATCAGTGATTCCAAGATTGGCAATTATATATTTCTCTTAAAAAGCAACCATTTTAAGGACATTCTCCTTTACTTATAACCCAACCAATACCAAATAACGTCTCAACTCCATCTTGTGTTGAAGATTCATGTAAAGAATTGAGGTCCAAAAGCATAGGATTACATACATACTACTCCTTCTTTTTCTAACAGTTTCTTATTTTTTATTGAATATTTTCTTTATTTACATTTCAAATGTTATCCCCTCTCTCAGTTCTCTCCTCCCAATTCACTATTCCCTACCTCTACCCCTGATTCTTTGAGGGTGTTCCGCCAACCACTCACTCCTGCCTCCCTGCCCTGGCACTCACTTACACTGGGGCATTATACTACTCTTTATTACACATACAATAAATGTTGTAAATTATGGTATATTTAGTGAATCAAGTTGGGATGACATTCTAAATAAGGCACTCTCTCAAGAACAACAACAACGATAAACATCACAATTATATTTTTAAGGGCCTGTAAAGAACTATTTTTTATTTTCTGTTCCAAATTAATCCTAAAGATAAAGTTTGATTAATTCTATATTGTTAATAATGGTGTTTTCTCTAATCATGTCCCAAGTTAAAGGCCAACTTGTCATTTTGACTTGTTTTTCCTCTATAATCTTGAGATTTACACAGTATAAATTGCTTCGACTGTTCATGGTATGTTTTTAAAACTTCAGATTTTAATTGTATTACTAACTGCAAAGCAATTCCATTTTGTGATAATTAGTATGCATCTTACCCTTGAATTTGACTTCAAAAAGTTTCTCTCTTTGTACTCTGGTCTGAATATCTCTCCTAATTCAGAGGAGAATGCAAGATTGACCTGGAAATAAAATACATTTTTACTTCACATCATTTTGGTCATTTCTTCCTGGTTCTTGACAGTGTAAACATATCTACCCTTTTAAAAACTAGGCTTTTTTGAAATGGGTTATATTATGGAAGTGACTATGGAGACCAGTGTGGCTGGAAATTCAGGAATATGAATTTGCCTCCAAACTTCTGGGATTGATAGCACATACTACCATGCTTGGCAATATTCATTTTGAACATGATTGTAAGGTACTGATTCTAAACACCTGAAATGATTGTAAGAATTATTGTATTGTCCCAATTCTTCAGTGCTTTCATTATCTAATTATTCATTTTGTTTTTCTTTTCCTCTCTATCTTCTCTCTTACCTCTACTCTCTTTATTCTCCTTCTTCCTTTCCTCCCCCCTCTCCCTCCCTCTCCCTCCCTCCCGCTCTCTCTCTCTCTTTCTCTCCCTCTCTCTCTCTCAAAGAATTTTATTTGTATGGTTATTCTGCCTCTGTATTTTGGTTCTCGATCCATGCCTTATACACACGAAGACAAGGAAAGCGAGCAAAGCCACCGTGTCTGTTATGTGCTTCCTGCTCTGTTCTGAAGCTTGCTCATAACCTTCACGTGGAACATACATGCAGTGGACCTGAACCCAGTCGGAAGCCACAGAACAAAATCTTGTTTCCTAAAATCGCTCTTTAATTTCTTTAATTGCTAATATCCTGGCCAACTGTCCACTTGTGGGACAAATTGTTAACTCCAATGTAAGTTGATTGATGGGCTATGCAAGCTATTCAGCTTGATTCTAGGAGGAAGAAGAAGTGCCTCCTGAGTGCAGTGCTTTGACATCAGGCAAGTTCTAAATTTGCACAGCAGTGAACAAAGGGCACTGCCCACAAAGGGGAGAAGCAGGCAGGTAAACAGCATTGATCTGGAATCTTAGCTCCTCCCAAGGAATTGGCGGGAGGAAAGACAGGTCGGCTATTGGAGGAGACAGACTAGCTACTGTAGAACAAAGCTGCAGATCTACAAAAGGATTGGACCAGGCTGGAACCACTAAGCTGTGTCCCTTCAATACACTCTAACCCTAAGGGTGGTGCTCATGTCATTCAAGACTCAGTAGCCAATCAGAAACTCCACACGGAGCTGCCAGTCAGAAGAGGAGGAGGCTCTTCCGGGTACTAAGCCCTTGAGTTCCTCTCTTTAACTCAGGTGACCTGAGTGTTTCTATGTGTTGCTTTCTTAGGAGTCTTTAGTGAGTGCTGCGAGGGTAACTCAGGCAAGATCAGAACTTCAGACATGGTAAGTACAAAATCATCTCCCATAAAGCCTGGGGAGCAAGCTTCTTAGCAAAGAATGACTGTGTGGTAGGTCTTTTCCAGCGCATGGATGGTAAGCGTCAGCCAGGCATAGGGGGCCATCTGTGTGCTGCTTTGTGGACCTAGTCTCTCCTTGGACCCGGCTGTAGCCTATGAATAAATTTATTAACTGGCAGCATCTGGACAAAACCTTTGTGGCAGGGGTTTGTGTGTGGAAATATACTTGGCAGGATGAGAACCAGAGGAACAGCTTACTGTGTACACTGTCAGGTAAACCAGTGCAGACAAGAGCTAGGTCACAGACCAAAGGAAAAGGGAGTGTGCTGCAGGGGTCACTGTTATGGAGAAGGACCTGATTCAGGCAGTGAGAATGATTTTGTAATTTCATAGACTGTATCCATTTATGGATATAATTTAGTAAACCTAGATTGAAGAGTGTTTTATTTGGGCAGGTTAGCTTGAGCCAGTGGGTAATGAATTCCCATTTTAGGATCTGTATTATGTAGATTTGTGCAATCCTTGTTGACATATTTAATTGAGCTCCCAAATGTAAAACACATGCCATTAGCTGTCTCTGTGTGTGTCAGATTATAGATCTCAGTAGTTAACAAAGCACTTAGGGGCAAGGTCAAACACTATCTCATTAATGCCATTCTTTCTACCAGGAAGGGCCTGATTGTTTTCAAATAATCAGTAATATATTTTTTCAATTATATTTATCTTATTAAAAAGTTAATTTTTGGTAATCCTTTATAAATTTCATTTTTCTTATGCATATTGATCTCTTACTTGTTTCTGTTACCCAATATTTCCCCAAATTTAAGAATTTCATTCCTAATTTTTTTTTTTTGAGACAGGGTTTCTCTGTGTAGCACTGGCTGTCCTGGAATTCAC
This sequence comes from Mus musculus, assembly GCF_000001635.26. NCBI lineage: Eukaryota > Metazoa > Chordata > Mammalia > Rodentia > Muridae > Mus > Mus musculus. The sequence continues at coordinate 177,924,647 of NC_000068.7, read as the reverse complement.
TCTGTATACAGGCAGGCCTCGAACTCAGAAATCCTCCTACCTCTGCCTCCCTAGTGCTGGGATTAAAGGTGTGTACCACCACTGCCCGGCTCATTCTTATTTTTAAAGAGATTTTATATATGTCTGTTTAGAGAAACATCTCCTGTAGATCTTACTTTCTTTATGCCATGTAATCAGACTTGCTTTGAACTCCTAATCCTCCCTCTGCTGCCCAGGGCTTGGAAAACAGTCCTACAACTGCTTTCAGACTGGGTTCTGACTGATCAGTGAGACAAAAGACACCAGGGAATGAGTGTTGTCTAACCTCCCTGGGTTACAGGGTTACAAGTTAGGGAATTACAAATAAAGAGGGACAGGTATAAGGTTGAGTTCACTGACCAACTTTGAAGCTGGTATACTTGCAGCACAGAAAAGGAGGAGGAATAAGGTAGGTGAGGCCTTTCTGCTTTGGCAGTAGTTGACATTCACCATGAGGAGTCAAGTAATCAATTTTGCACAATCAGTAAAATTCCATACTGGACATTTTGTGGCATTTCACAGATTAGGGCAATGACAAATGAGATCATGGTCCCTCTCTGTTACAGAATATTGCTGACATACCTCACCATCAACCCCAGGAGTAGGGCTGCCAATCTCCCAGCTGCCATTCCTTATGGAATCCAATCATTTGGGAACTGGCCTTTTTATCTATCATTAATCATCCTGATCTCCTGGTCTAACTCTTGCTTCTCCCCTCCTTCCTCTCTCCACAAAGTTCAAGGTTATGTCTACTCTATACCATCCCAAATATAACTAGGTCTGGCTATGTTCTCACTTTTGTGTATAATATACTTTCTCCTCCACCATACCTAGGAGCAATGCTATCCTTTACTTTTAATTTCATCTTTGTCTTCCCTTTTCTCTCCCATTAACTGCTTCTAGCTTTAAAATTCATAGCCACTTTTACTTTTAAATTATTGTTAATGTATGAATTTTATTTCAGTTCAGCTGCAAGACTTTCATATTAAGAAATAGAGATGGCTGCACAGGACATTGCATGCATAATTGAATATACAAAGAAAGGACCATGGGCCTTTTAAATATGAAATACTTGGTCTGCAGGACTAGAACATTCTTTTAAATGTACATTTTTGAGATTAGGGCTATGTCTGCATGTAGGATGGAACATCAGAGCTTGGAAGGTTTCAGCTTTTTGAGTCATTTGCTCTGTGATCCAACCGTGAAGGAGCTGCTGTTGCCCTGAGGCCCAGCTGGGTTTTCCAAGCTAATGAGGGACTATGGGCAGGCCTAACAATCAGGAACACTAGGGGAAGATAGCTTGCAAGTTCTTTACAGGATTTTCCTCAGATGCATGTGTTACAAGCTGCCTGGAAGACCACAAGCCATTCCCTGGTTATTATAGTAATCTCCTTTGAAAGTACAGGAGGAGCAAGTCTGCAGAGCTATTTGAGTCTGATCTGCTGCTCCTAAATGGACTGTGGGTCAGAGTGTGGTTCTGTTGGTCCATGTGGTGATCATAGCAGAGGCTCTTGTCCTTTGACCCTTCTTGCGTGTGGATTTACAGGGGTCCAGAAGGCTCGGTAGCCCTGGGAGTGGGAAGGTATGGAACTTAAATGTCTCTATGCAGTGTGAATATACAGGCATTGCCTTTGTTGTGCAGTAGGGCAGCATTAGAAACACAATGGTTTGATTTCTAGAATTTGTGACTGTTCTGTATTCAGTTTTGTGTGATTAATTTTATGAATAGTTTAGAAGTTAGTAGTAAAGAGCTGATCACGATCATCCTTCAGAAATATTTGATTAGATTCTTTTTACCTTTCTGTTACCTATTGTCAAAATGGCATGATTCACAGAAATTCAATTCTTGGTTACAAAAGGAGCTTCTGACGTGCAGAAGTTTCTCAGGTGTTGATGGTGCTGGGTGGGTGGATAGGACAGATTGGAACATAATGCATATGGAAGGAAGCATTGTTTTGTATATGGGCTGGAGTGGGGCTGGTTTTGCCTGAAATTACTAGGTCATGATCACCTATAGAGCCATAGCCCAACTTTCTGACCATCTACAATTACAGAGAGAGCTCTGGAGTATGGGGCCTCTCTGTTTGGAAGACAGATCATTAGTATCTGTAGGGTCAGAATTATAAAAGTTTAGGAGTCACTTTGAGTTATTTTTATTAGAGTCATGAAATATTATTTTATTTTATTTCTATACACACACTAGCACAGGTAACATTGGTCAAGATCACATTGTTCCTGGAGTATTTGCTTTAGTTATTTAAGAAAAGTTGAAAATTGGTCACATGGAAATGGACAGAGGAAGCTTTCCCTGATATTGTTTTGCTGCTCTGTGGGCTACTATGAGCAATGTGTCTAGGGTAAGAGATAGTGGGCTTGGTTTTAATATAGACTGCTTAAGGAGGACTGACTATGGTTGAGGAGGGTGTGTCTGCCCTTATTTGAGGGCTAAGACACAGACATGTGGTTAGAAGGGAAGGGAAGATGAAAAGGGTCTTTTGTATCTGCAGGTAGCGTGGACAGATGAGAGGAAACTTCAGTCCTAAGGGCAGTCTTGTATATTGGGTCTCAGGGAGCAAAAATGAGAGAAGGTCTTGCAGCATTCTGCATGATTCCATGTAATAACATCTTAATACAATGGCATCAGGTTCCCAGGGGTCATTTATTTACTTAAATTTTTGTTTTCCAACTGTGAAAGACTGGATAAAAATACTCTGTGGGTGGGCAGGGCAGTCAGCAAATATTCATTTAGAAGTACACATTTACATTCTTGTCTGTGTCATATTTTTTTATGTACACATGCATTGAATCTTTTAGAATTTAGTCACCTATGATGACGTGCATATGAACTTCACTCAGGAAGAGGGGGCTTTGCTTGAGACTTCTCAGAAGAATCTCTACAAAGATGTGATGCTAGAGACCTATCGGAATCTCTCAGCTATAGGTAATATTATGATTTTTTTATTTGCTTTGTAAAATGTCTATGTTATTGTTATTTGTTTTTGTAATTTCAATTGAGAATGAGGAAGAATATGATGAATAAATCACTCATGGTTCTAAAGTTCAAGGGAGTTAGTAACTTAAATATTGCCTAATTTCCAATAATGTAACATACTTTCTCTGGTGCTGTGTTTTAGGGTACATTTGGGAAGAACATACAATTGAAAACCATTTTCAAACTTCTAGAAGTCATGGAAGGTAATTTTCCTCTGCAAGCTGGTGAGAAAATGCCTATAAAGAAAGTTTAACGTGTGCTACAGGTTGTAAAGAAAATCATTAGGCTACAATAAGCACTCCTTTCACTTATGGATGTTTACTGAATTTCATAAAATCATATATGTCTATAGCAGGTATGTAATTATACTTTGCCAGGCATTCCATTAGTTCAAAGACAGAGAAATAATGGCTTAACATATATATATATATATATATATATATATATATATATATATATATATATATATACATATATATATATATATGTGTGTGTGTGTGTGTGTGTGTGTGTGTATCTATCTATCTATCTATATATATATATATATATATATACATATATATATATGTATGTATGTATATTAGTGTTTAAATCAAGCCTAGTAGAACCATGCTGTAAAAGTGTCTCTACAGTCTCATATCACTTAGCTATTGCAAAGGAACAAAAAGTGATTAGGTGACACGTATATGTCTAAAATCTAGTAATAAGCAAATAATCCATAGTATATCTGAGCTTAATGAAATACTTGTAATAACATTGCTAAATTTAGTGAGATGGACAGTTTATAAGATTCAAGAATGGTTTTGTGGTAAAGCCTTAGCTCTGTACCACATCTCTGTGGCGAAAAAAGTCCGCTGTGTGAATATAAAATGGAACTTATTCACTTGTTATTCTCTTTTGATATGGATGTCATAGGTTAGGATGGATACAAGCCTTGTGAGCATTGGGGCATTGAAAGAAGCCACACACCTTTCACTTTTCCAGAACGATTAGAGGATATGCAGTATACCACACTTTGAGTAGACATTCTAAATGTGCTATAAGTTTATAAATAATTAGTTTTCCAACATTATTGGGGACAAATACCAACTCAAACTGCTGAAAATCACAATAAGAATTAGGGTAGTAGAAATTTTCTTCTGTTTGCAGTTGTTCATGTTCCAAATGTAGTATTACTCTCATTATAAAAAAAATTTGTGAATGCAGAGTTCTTCCTGTTTTTTTCAAATATGTGAATAACCTTTTAAAAGTATGCTATAAATGTGAGCCAGATAATCAGTACTGTTCCCATTTCATGTATCCTCAAAGATGTAAAACAATCCATAATGAAGGAGAACACCTTTGAATGTAAAAGTCATATTATGTTAACATTAGATAGCTCTTTTCAATGAAACCAAATTACAAAAGAATTCATACAGATAAAAAGACTCATCAGTACACTCAATGTGAGAAAGATTTCACGTGTGCCAATTGTATTTGCAGGCATGAAAGAAGTTGTATTGCAGTACAACCCTCTGAATTTATTCAATGTGGTAAAGCCTTTGCATATCATAGTCTTAGACAAAGGCATGAAAGAACACATAATGGGGAGAAAGACTATTACTGTAACCAATGTGGTAAAGCCTTTGTAATAAGCAGTCATCTCCGAATACATAAACGAAGAAATACAGGAGAGAAACCCTATGAATGTAACCAAAGTCTACATTCTTGAGTTCTTTATATATATTGGATATTAGTCCCCTATCTGATTTAGGATTGGTAAAGATTCTTTTCCAATCTGTTGTTGGCCTTTTTGTCTTATTGACAGTGTCTTTTGCCTTACAGAAGCTTTGCAATTTTATGAGGTCCCATTTGCCAATTCTCAACCTTACAGCACAAGCCATGGCTGTTCTATTCAGGAACTTTTCTCCATATCTTCAAGGCTTTTCCCCACTTTCTCCTAGATAAGTTTCAGTGTCTCTCGTTTTATGTGGAGTTCCTTGGTCCACTTAGGTTTGACCTTAGAACAAGGAGATGAGAATGAATCAATTCGCGCTCTTCTACATGATAACTGCCAATTGTGCCAACACCATTTGATGAAAATGCTGTCTCTTTTCCACTGAATGGTTTTAGCTCCCTTGTCAAAGATCAAGTTACTATAGGTGTGTGGGTTCATTTCTGAATCTTCAATTCTATTCCATTGGTCTACTTGACTGTCGCTATTCCAGTGCCATGCAGTTTTCATCACAATTGCTCTGTAGTACAGCTTTAGGTCAGGCATGGTGATTCCACCAGAGATTCTTTTATCATTGAGAAGAATTTTTCCTATCCTAGGTCTTTTGTTAATACAGATGAATTTGCAAATTGCCCTTTCTAATTCGATGAAGAATTGAGTTGGAATTTTGATGGGGATTGCATTGGATCTGTAGATTGCTTTTGGCAAGATAGCTAATTTCACTATATTGATCCTGCCAACCCATGTGCATCAGAGATGTTCCATCTTCGGAAATTTTCTTTGATTTCTTTCTTCAGAGACTTGAGGTTCTTATCATACAGATCTTTCACTTCCTTAGTGTCACACCAAGGTATTTTATATTTTTTGTGACTATTGTGAAGGGTACTCTTTCCCTAATTTCTTTCTCAGCCTGTTTATCCTTTGTGTAGAGAAAGGCCAATGATTTGTTTGAGTTAATTTTATATGCAGCTAGTTCACTGAAGCTGTTTATCAGGTTTAGGAGTTCTCTGGTGGAATTTTTAGGATCACTTATATATACTATCATATCATCTGCAAATAGTGATATTTTGACTTCTTCCTTTCCAATTTGTATCACATTGACCTCCTTTTGTTGTCTAATTGTTCTGGCTAGGACTTTGAGTACTATATTGAATAGAAAGGGAGAAAGTGGGCAGCCTTGTGTAGTCCCTGATTTTAGTGGGATTGCTTCCAGCTTCTCTCCATTTACTTGGTTGTTGGCTACTGGTTTGATGTAGATTGATTTTATTATGTTTAGATATGGGCCTTGAATTCCTGCTCTTTCCAAGACTTTTATCGTGAATGAGTGTTAGATTTTGTCAACTGCTTTCTGAGCATCTAACAAGATGATCATGTGAGTTTTGTCTTTGAGTTTGTTTATATAGTGGATTATGTTGATGGATTTCCGTATATTAAACCATCCCTGCTTCCCTGGGATGAAGCCCTCTTGGTCATGATGGATTATCCTTTTGATGTGTTCTTGTATTCAGTTAGCAAGAATTTTATTGAGTATTTTTGCATTGATATTCATGAGGTAAATTGGTTTGAAGTTTCTATTTTTTTTTCCTTTTTTTTATTACGTATTTTCTTCAATTACATTTCCAATGCTATCCCAAAAGTGCCCCCCCCCCCACTCCCCTACCCACCCATTCCCATTTTTTGGCCCTGGCATTCCCCTGTACTGGGGTATATAATGTTTGCCTGACCAATGGGCCTCTCTTTCCAGTGATGGCTGACTAGGTCATCTTTTGATACATATGCAGCTAGATTCAAGATCTCTGGGGTACTGGTTAGTTCATAATGTTGTTCCACCGATAGGGTTGCAGATCTCTTTAGCTCCTTGGATACTTTCTCTAGCTCCTCCATTGGGGGCCCTGTGATCCATCCAATAGTTGACTGTGAGCATCCACTTCTGTGTTTGCTAGGCCCCGGCCTAGTCTCACAAGGGACAGCTATATCACTGTCCTTGCAACAAAGGCTTGCTAGTGTATGCAATGGTGTCATCGCTTGGAGGCTAATTATGGGATGGATCCCTGGATATGGCAGTCTCTAGATGGACCATCCTTTTGTCTCACCTCCAAACTTTGTCTCTGTAACTCCTTCCATGGGTGATTGTTTCCAATTCTAAGAATGAGCAAAGTGTCCACACTTTTGTCTTCGTTCTTCTTCAGTTTCATATGTTTTACATATTGTACCTTATATATCGCTATACTAAGTTTCTGGGTTAATATCCACTTATCAGTGAGTACATTTCATTTGAGTTCTTTTGTGATTGGGTTGCCTCACTCAGGATGATGCCTTCCAGGTCCAACCATTTGCCTAGGAATTTCGTGAATTCATTCTTTTTAATAGCTGAGTAGTACTCCATTGTGTAAATGTACCACATTTTTTATATCCATTCCTCTGTTGAGGGACATCTGGGTTCTTTCCAGGTTTTGGCTATTATAAATAAGGCTGCTATGAACATAGTGGAGCATGTGTCCTTCTTACCGGTTGGGACATCTTCTGGATATATGCCCAGGAGAGGCATTGCGGGATCCTCCAGTAGTACTATGTCCAATTTTCGGAGGAACCGCCAGACTGATTTCCAGAGTGGTTGTACAAGTTTGCAATCCCACCAACAATGGAGGAGTGTTCCTCTTTCTCCACATCCTCGCCAGCATCTGCTGTCACCTGAATTTTTGATCTTAGCCATTCTGACTGGTGTGAGATGGAATCTCAGGGTTGCTTTGATTTGCATTTCTCTGATGATTAAGGATGTTGAACATTTTTTCAGGTGTTTCTCAGCCTTTCGGTATTCCTCGGGTGAGAATTCTTTGTTCAGCTCTGAGCCCCATCTTTTAAGGGGGCTATTTGATTTTCTGGAGTCCACCCTCTTGAGTTCTTTATATATATTGGATATTAGTCCCCTATCTGATTTAAGATAGGTAAAGATCCTTTCCCAATCTGTTGGTGGTCTTTTTGTCTTATTGACGGTGTCTTTTGCCTTGCATAAGCTTTGCAGTTTCATGAGGTCCCATTAGTCAATCCTCGATCTTAAAGCACAAGCCATTGCTGTTCTATTCAGGAATTTTTTCCCTGTGCCCATATCTTTGAGACTTTTCCCCACCTTCTCCTCTATAAGTTTCAGTGTCTCTGGTTTTATGTGGAGTTCCTTGATCCACTTAGATTTGACCTTAGTACAAGGAGAGAGGAATGGGTCAATTCGCATTCTTCTACATGATAACAACCAGTTGTGCCAGCACCATTTGTTGAAAATGCTGTCTTTTTTCTACTGGATGGTTTTAGCTCCCTTGTCGAAGATCAAGTGACCATGGGTGTGTGGGTTCATTTCTGGGTCTTCAATTCTATTCCATTGGTCTACTTGTCTGTCACTATACCAGTACCATGCAGTTTTTATCACAATTGCTCTGTAGTAAAGCTTTAGGTCAGGCATGGTGATTCCACCAGAGGTACTTTTATCCTTTAGAAGAGCTTTTGCTATCCTAGGTGTTTTGTTATTCCAGATGAATTTGCAGATTGCTCTTCCTAATTCGTTGAAGAATTGAGTTGGAATTTTGATGGGGATTGCATTGAATCTGTAGATTGCTTTTGGAAAGATAGCCATTTTTACAATGTTGATCCTGCCAATCCATGAGCATGGGAGATCTTTCCATCTTCTGAGATCTTCTTTAATTTCTTTCTTCAGGGACTTGAAGTTTTTATCATACAGATCTTTCACTTCCTTAGTTAGAGTCACGCCAAGATATTTTATATTATTTGTGACTATTGAGAAGGGTGTTGTTTCCCTAATTTCTTTCTCAGCCTGTTTATTCTTTGTGTAGAGAAAGGCCATTGACTTGTTTGAGTTAATTTTATATCCAGCTACTTCACCGAAGCTGTTTATCAGGTTTAGGAGTTCTCTGGTGGAATTTTTAGGGTCACTTATATATACTATCATATCATCTGCAAAAAGTGATATTTTGACTTCCTCTTTTCCAATTTGTATCCCCTTGATCTCCTTTTGTTGTCTAATTGTTCTGGCTAGGACTTCAAGTACTATGTTGAAGAGGTAGGGAGAAAGTGGGCAGCCTTGTCTAGTCCCTGATTTTAGTGGGATTGCTTGAATCTTCTCACCATTTACTTTGATGTTGGCTACTGGTTTGCTGTAGATTGCTTTTATCTGTTTAGGTATGGGCCTTGAATTCCTGATCTTTCCAAGACTTTTATCATGAATGGGTGTTGGATCTTGTCGAATGCTTTTTCCGCATCTAACAAGATGATCATTTGATTTTTGTCTTTGAGTTTGTTTATATAATGGATTACATTGATGGATTTTCGTATACTAAACCATCCCTGCATCCCTGGAATAAAACCTACTTGGTTAGGATGGATGATTGCTTTAATGTGTTCTTGGATTCGGGTAGCAAGAATTTTATTGAGAATTTTTGCATCGATATTCATAAGGGAAATTGGTCTGAAGTTCTCTATCTTTGTTGGATTTTTCTGTGGTTTAGGTATCAGAGTAATTGTGGCTTCATAGAATGAGTTGGGTAGAGTTCCCTCTACTTCTATTTTGTGGAATAGTTTGTGCAGAACTGGGATTAGATCTTCTTTGAAGGTCTGGTAGAACTCTGCACTAAACCCATCTGGTTCTGGGCTTTTTTTGGTTGGGAGACTATTAATGACTGCTTCTATTTCCTTAGGGGATATGGGACTATTTAGATCGTTAACTTGATCCTGATTTAACTTTGGTACCTGGTATCTGTCAAGAAATTTGTCCATTTCATCCAGGTTTTCCAGTTTAGTTGAGTATAGCCTTTTGTAGAAGGATCTGATGGTGTTTTGGATTTCTCCAGGATCTATTGTTATGTCTCCCTTTTCATTTCTGATGTTGTTAATTAGGATGTTGTCCCTGTGCCCTCTAGTGAGTCTAGCTAAGGGTTTATCTATCTTGTTGATTTTCTCAAAGAACCAACTCCTCGTTTGGTTAATTCTTTGAATAGTTCTTCTTGTTTCCACTTGCTTGATTTCACCCCTGAGTTTGATTATTTCCTGCCATCTACTCCTCTTGGGTGAATTTGCTTCCTTTTTTTCTAGAGCTTTTAGATGTGTTGTCAAGCTGCTAGTATGTGCTCTCTCCCGTTTCTTCTTGGAGGCACTCAGAGCTATGAGTTTCCCTCTTAGAAATGCTTTCATTGTGTCCCATAGGTTTGGGTATGTTGTGGCTTCATTTTCATTAAACTCTAAAAAGTCTTTAATTTCTTTCTTTATTACTTCCTTGACCAAGGTATCATTGAGAAGAGTGTTGTTCAGTTTCCACGTGAATGTTGGCTTTCCACTATTTATGTTGTTATTGAAGATCATCCTTAGGCCATGGTGGTCTGAGAGGACGCATGGGACAATTTCAATACTTTTGTATCTGTTGAGGACTGTTTTGTGGCCAATTATATGGTCAGTTTTGGAGAAGGTCCCGTGAGGTGCTGAGAAGAAGGTATATCCTTTTGTTTTCGGATAAAATGTTCTGTAGATGTCTATCAGATCCATTTGTTTCATCACTTCTGTTAGTTTCAGTGTGTCACTGTTTAGTTTCTGTTTCCACGATCTGTCCATTGATGAAAGTGGTGTGTTGAAGTCTCCCACTATTATTGTGTGAGGTGCAATGTATGCTTTGAGCTTTACTAAAGTGTCTTTAATGAATGTGGCTGCCCTTGCATTTGGAGCGTATATATTCAGAATTGAGAGTTCCTCTTGGAGGATTTTATCTTTGATGAGTATGAAGTGTCCCTCCTTGTCTTTTTTGATAACTTTGGGTTGGAAGTCGATTTTATCCGATATTAGAATGGCTACTCCAGCTTGTTTCTTCAGACCATTCGCTTGGAAAATTGTTTTCCAGCCTTTCACTCTGAGGTAGTGTCTGTCTTTTTCCCTGATGAAGTTCTCTATCTTTGTTGGGTCTTTTTGTGGTTTAGGTATCAGAGCAATTGTGACTTCATATAATGAATTGGATAAGGTACCTTCTGTTTCTATTTTGTGGAATAGTTTGAAAAGAACTGTAGTTAGGTCTTCTTTGAAGATCTGATAGAACTCTGCACTAAACCCATCTGGTACTGGTCTTTTCTTTTTTTTCTTTTTTTGGTTGGGAGACTATTAATGACTGCTTCCTTTTCTTTAGGAGATATCGGACTGTTTAGGTTATTATTCTGATCCTGATTAAACTTTGGTACCTTGTATCTGTCTAGAATTTGTTCATTCCATCCAGGTTTCCAGTTTTGTAGTACGATCTGATGGTGTTTTTTATTTCCTCAGGATTGTTGTTATGTCTCCCTTTTCATTTCTGATTTTGTTAATTAGGATACTGTCCTTGTTCCCTCTAGTGAGTTTGACTAAGGGTTCATCTATCTTGATGATTTCCTCAAAGAACCAGCTCTTCGATGGGTTGATTCTTTGTATAGTTCTCTTCATTTCCACTTGGTTGATTTCAGCAGTGAGTTTGATTATTTCCTGCCATCTACTCCTCATGGGTGATTTTACTTCCTTTTGTTCTGGAGGTTTTAGTTGTGCTTCAAGCTGCTAGTGTGTGCTCTCTCTTCTTTCTTTTTGGAGGCACTCATAGCTTTGAGTTTTCCTCTTAGGACTGCTTTCTTTGTGTCTCCTAAGTTTGGGTATGTTGTGGTTTCATTTTCATTAAACTCTAAAAAGTCTTTAATTTCTTTCTTTATTTCTTCCTTGACCAAGGTATCATTGGGGAGAGCGTTGTTCAGTTCCCAGGTGAATGTTGGCTTTCTATTATTTATGTTGTTATTGAAGATCAGCCTTATAGTCCATAGTGATCTGATAGGATGCATGGGACAATTTCAATATTTTTGTATCTGTTGAGGCCTGTTTTGTGGCCAATTACATGGTCGATTTTGGAGAAGGTACCATGAGGTGCTGAGATGTATTATCCTTTTGTTTTAGGTTAAAATGTTCTGTAGATATCTGTTAAATCCATTTGTTTCATAACTTCTGTTAGTTTCACTGGGTCCCTGTTTAGTTTCTGTTTCCACGATCTGCTCATAGATGAAAGTGGGGTGTTGAAGTCTCCCACTATTATTGTGTGAGGTGCAATATGTGCTTTGAGCTTTACTAAAGTTTCTTTAATGAATGTGGCTTCCCTTGCATTTGGAGCATAGATATTCAAAATTGAGAGTTCCTTTTGAAAGATTTTACCTTTGATGACTATAAAGTACCCCTCGTCTTTTTTGATAACTTTGGGTTGGAAGTCGATTTTATTCGATATTCGAATGGCTAATCCAGCTTGTTTCTTCGGACAGTTTGCTTGGAAAATTGTTTTCCTGCCTTTCACTCTGGGGTAGTATCTTTTTCCCTGAGGTGGGTTTCCTGTAAGCAGCAAAATATTGGGTCCTGTTTGTGTAGCCAGTCTGTTAGTCTATGTCTTTTTATTGGGGAATTGAGTCCATTGATATTAAGAGATATTAAGGAAAAGTAATTGTTGCTTCCTATTATTTTTGTTGTTAGAGTTGGCATTCTCTTCTTGTGGCTGTCTTCTTTTAGGATTGTTGTAAGGTTACTTTCTTGCTTTTTCTAGGGCATAGATTCCGTCCTTGTATTGGTTTTCTTCTGTTATTATCCTTTGAAGTGCTGGATTAGTGCAAAGATATTTTGTGAATCTGGTTTTGTTATGGAATACGTTGGTTTCTCCATCTATGGTAAGTGAGAGTTTGGCTGGTTATAGTAACCCGGGGTGGCAGTTGTCTTCTCTTAGTGTCTATATAACATATGTCCAGGATCTTCTAGCTTTCATAGTCTCTGGTGAAAAGTGTGCAGTAATTCTAATGGGCCTGCCTTTATATGGTACTTGATCTTTTTCCATTGCTGCTTTTAATATTTTGTCTTTATTTAGTGCATTTGTTATTTTGATTATTATGTGTCAGGAGGAATTTCTTTTCTGGTCCAGTCTATTTGGAGTTCTGTAGGCTTCTTGTATGTTCATGGGCATCTCTTTTTTAGGTATGGAAAGTTTTCTTCTATAATTTTGTTGAAGATATTTGCTCGCCTTTAAGTTCAAAATCTTCATTCTCATCTACTCCTATTATCCATAGGTTTGGTCTTCTCATTGTATCCTGGATATCCTAGATGTTTTGAGTTAGGATCTTTTTGCATTTTGCATTTCCTTTGTTGTTGTGACCATGTTCCCTAAGGAATCTTCTGCAACTGAGATTCTCTCTTCCATATCCTGTATTCTGTTGTTCTACGGTTCCTGCTTTCTTTCCTAGGGTTTCTATCTCCAGAGTTGTCTCCCTTTAGGTTTTCTTTTTGTTTCTATTACCTTTTTAGATCCTGGATGGTTTTGTTCAATTCCATCTCCTGTTTGGTATTGTTTTCCTGTAACTCTCTAAGGCATTTTTGTGTTTCCTCCTTAAGGGTTTCTAGCTGTTTACCTGTGTTTTCCTGTATTTCCTAATTAAAGTCCTCCATCATCATCATAAGAAGTGACTTTAGATCCATGTCTTGCTTTTCTGGTGTGATGGTGTATCCAGGACTTGCTATGGTGGGAGAGTTTGGTTCTGATGATGCCAAGTAACCTTGGTTTCTGTTGCTTCTGTTCTTAAGCTTGCGGCCTGCCATCTGATTATCTCAAGTATTTGCTGCCCTCAATATATCTGATTGGAGCCTGTCGTTCATATAATCCTGGTTGATTCAGGACTCCTAAGAGTCCAGCTTTCTCTGTGATCCTTTGCTTGTGGGCTCCTATGAATCTGAGATTCTGGGTGTGTCAGAGTTTTTGGTAGTCAAGCTTCCTCTGAGACCCTGAAATACTGGTGTGACCAAGCTCCTTTTATCCTAGGATCCTGTTGTCAAAGATCCTGGGCATGTTACAGTGCCTGGAGGTAGTGTTTCCTTTGAGGATCATGGAGCTGTCTGGTCAGTGGTCCTAAGTTAGTGTGTACAGTCCTCTAGGAATCGTGGGGGTGTCTGCCAACTCTGCACACAAAGTGACCAGGCATTGGCGCCAACTGGAAGGGACTTGTAACTCTGGTCAGGTGGGTTTTCTGGGTCCCTAATGCTGTCTCAGGTCCCGTGCGCGATGGATTGGAACAGAAGTTGTGTTCCACACACCAATGGTCCTAAGATCATGTGGAGAGTCCTCTAGGGACCTTAGGGGTGTCCGCCAACTCTGAGCCCAAGGTGAGCCTGTGCTGGCACCGACTGAAAGGGACCATCTGGTGTAATTCTAATAGCCCTGCCTCTATATGTTACTTGACCTTTTTCCCTTACTGCTTTCAATATTGTATCTTTATTTAGTGTGTTTGTTGTTCTGATTATTATGTGTCAGGAGATACTTTTCTGGTCCTGTCTATTTGGAGTTCTATAGGTCCCTTGTATGTTCATGGGCATCTCTTTTTGGTTGGGGAAATTTTCTTCTATAATTTTGTTGAAGATATTTACTGGTGATTTGATTTGAAATTCTCCATTCTCATCTATATCTATTATCTGTAGGTTTGGTCTTCTCTTTGCATCTCGGATTTCCTGCATGTTTTGGGTTAGGATTATTTTGCATTTTGCATTTTCTTTGATTGTTGTATCCATGTTCTCTATGGAATCTTCTGCACCTGGGTCTCTCCCTTCCATCTCTTGTATTGTTGTGATGCTTGCATCTAAGGTTCCTTATTTCTTTCCTAGGGTTTCTATCTACAAAGTTGTCTCCCTTTGGGTTTTCTTTATTATTTCTACTTCCATTTTTAGGTCTTAGATGGATTTGTTCAATTCTATCACCTCTTTGGTTGTGTTTTCTTGTAATTCTTTATGGGATTTTTGTCTTTCCTCTTTAAGGTCTTCTCCCTGTGTAGCAGTGATTTCCTATAATTCCTTGAGGGATTTTTTGTGCTTCCTATTTAAGCACTTCTACTTGTTAACCGGTGTTCTCCTGAATTTCTTTAAGTGAGTTATTAATGCACTTCTGAACATCCTATACCAGCATCATAAGATTTTAGATTCGAATCTTGATTTTCAGGTGTGTTGGCATATTCAAGACTCGCTGTGGTGGGCGGACTGGGCCTGGACTACAAAGTGAGTTCCAGGATAGCCAGGGCTACACAGAGAAACCCTGTCTCAAAAAAACCAAAGGGGGACGGGGGAGAGAGAGAGAGAAAATGCCTTACAGCTGGATCACATGGAGGCATTTCCCCAACTGAAGCTCCTTTCTTTGTGATAACTCCAGCTTGTGTCAAGTTGACACCAAACTTGTCAGTACAATTGACCCCTTGTCAACTTGACATACAAATACATCACTAGTAAGCCTCAACCCTTAGTTTCTTATTCATCCCCAAGATCTAAACAACTTTAAATGTTCCTGTCTTAGTTAGGGTTTTACTCCTGTTAACAGATACCATGACCAAGGCAAGTCTTATAAAAAACAACATTTAATTGGGGCTGGCTTACAGGTTCAGAGGTTCAGTCCATTTTCAAGGTGGGAGCATGGCAGTATCCAGGCAGGCATGGCACAGGAGGAGCTGAGAGTTCTATGCCTTCATCCAAAGACTGCTAGTGGAAGACTGACATCCAGGCAACTAGGGTGAGGATCTTATACCCACACCCACAGTGACACACCCATTCCAACCAGGTCACACCTATTGCAACAAGGCCACACCTTCAGATGGTGCCACTCCCTGGTCCAAGGATATACAAACCATCACAGTCCCATAGTTTTTACATATTAAAAGTTCAATCCTTTTAAAATATTCAATATCCTTTAAATTCCAAACTGTTTTACAAACTCTTAACTGTGGAATCCACTAAAATATTTTTTTCCTTCAAAAGGAAAAAATATGAGGGCACAGTCACAATCAAAAGAAAAATTAAATTCCAACTGTCCAACGTCTGGGATCCAACTCATTATCTTCTGGGCTCCTCCAAGGGCTTGGGTCACTTCTCCAGCCCTGTCCTTTGTAGCACACAGCTTGTCCACTAGGATCCAGATGGCTGTACTTTACTGCTGCTGCTGTTCTTGGTCATTCATGGTCCTGGCTTCTCCAAACACTACATGACCCCTGGGTCATTAATTGCATCTGAGGCTGCACCTTCACCAATGGCCTTCCATGGCCTCTCATAGTGCTGAGCCTCAGCTGCTCTGTCCGATCCCTTCATGCCAGCAAAACCAGTACCACCTGGGTAACTCTTACACGTTACCAAGTCCAGCCATAGCACAAGGCAAACCTTGGCTATCTCTGGAACACAGCCTCTGTGCTCTCAGAAAACACTTCCGAGAATATGTCACCCCAATGATGCTGGTCTCTTCTTAATTACTGCTAAGTTTTTGGCTACAGCTAACCAGCATCAATAGTCCCAGTAATGCCAAGTTTTCACTCTAGTAGTTCTGGTATCTTGTTAATCACAGCTGATTCTTCAGCCCTAGCTAGTCAGAACCACAGAATCTTCACAATCCAAAATAGCAATGGTCCTGAAAAGAGTCTTTAATTTTCCCTGTGAAATTTCACAAGCCAGGCCTCCATCTTCTGCACTGATCTCAACATTATCTTCCAAGCTCCTACACAACATCCCACAGAGTTCTTAAAACTGAATGTGTCCTTTGGCCCAAAGTTCCAAAGTCCTTCCACAGTCCTCCCAAAACATGGTCAGGCTGTCACAGGAATACCCCAGTTCTCATACCAATTTGTCTTAGTCAGGGTTTCTATTCCTTCACAAACATGATGAGCAAGAAGCAGAGGGGAGGAAAGGGTTTCTTCAGCTTACACTTTCCAAATTGCTGTTGATCACCAAAGGATGTCAGGACTGTAACTCAAGCAATACAGTAAGAAACACCCCTGTATCCTCTTGAATCCTTTGTATGATTATTTTCATGATGATGAAGAATTAGAAATGTTTAAAGGCTTCCCCATATTTAATGCATTTATAGGGTTTCTCTTTCATAATGATGAAGATTTGAGAATCTGAAAAGGTTTCACCATATTATATTCCTAAATTTCTTGGCAGTATGGATTGTTTCACTGTGAAGACTCTAGAAATATTCAAAAAGCTTCACCATATTAACTACTCTCACAGGATTTTGTCTACATTATGATTTCTTTTGTGTCTTTGAATATGATTGACAAGTGAAGGCAATACCACATGGCTTGCAGACATAGGGTTTCTCACCTCTATGTCTTCTTTTATGTATTTGAAGATTTTAATGTACAAGGCTTTGTACCTTTAATAACTTTCATAGGGTTTCTCTCAAGTGTGTCTTCCTTTATTTACTTAGAGAATACTGTGACTTATAAAACATTTACCACATTGCTTATATTCATGGGTTTCTATCCAGTGTGTATACTTTTGTGTTAGGAGATGACTCTTTATAACTGCTTTACCTAATTAGTGATATTCAGAGGATTTTTCTCCACTACATGTTCTTTATGGATTTGAAGATGATTGTGATGTAGAAGGGTTTCAGGACATTGCCGATATTCATAGGGTTTCTCTCCAGTACAAACACGTACTTATATATTTTGAGGCCACTGTTTTGTGAAAAAAGGTGTAAAAGCACATTGCTAACATTCAAAAATCTCTCTCCTATACGTGTTGTTTTATGATTTTGTTGATGACTGCTTTTTGAAAAAGTTTAACCACATTGGTTAAAGTCAAAACATTTCTCTCAAGTATATATTCTTTTATGTATGTAAAGACTATTGGTTTTTGAAAAAGCTTTACCATGTTGGTTACATTTAAAAGGTTCCTCTCTGGTATGTGTTCATTTATATACGTGGAGATCAATGCTTGCTGCAAAGACTTTATAACATCAGATGCCTTCATAGACTTTCTCTTCTGTATGATCTTTTGTCTTTGGAGGTCACTCCTTCCTGCAAAGGCTTTACCACATTGGTTAAATACATAGGGTTTTTCAGCTGTATGTATTCGATGATATTCAAGACCACTGCTTCCTGCAAAGGGTTTACTACCTTGGTTCCATTCATGGGGTGTTTCTCCTTTATGTGTTCTTTTATGACATTGGAGACCACTGCTTCCTGCAAAGGCTTAACCACACTAGTTACATTCATAGGGTCTCTCTCCTGTACGTGTTCGCTTATATATCTGGAGAGTACTGATTTCTGCAAAGCTTTACCACATTGTTTACATTCATAGGGTTTATCTCCTGTATGTCTTCGCTTATGTATTTGAAGGTCAACACTTCTTATAAAAACTTTACCACATTGCTTACATTCACAGGGTTTTCTCATGTATGTGTTCGCTTATGTATTAGAAGGTCACCACTTCTTTTAAAAGCTTTACCACATTGTTTACATTCTTAGGGTTTCTCTCCTGTATGTGTTCGCTTATGTATTTGGAGAGTACTTCTATGTGCAAAGGCTTTACCACATTGTTTACATTCATAGGGTTTCTCTCCTGTATGTGTTCGCTTATGTATTTGGAGAGTACTTCTATGTGCAAAGGCTTTACCACATTGTTTACATTCATAGGGTTTCTCTCCTGTATGTGTTCGTTCATGTATTCGGAGAGCAATGCATTGTACAAAGGCTTTACCACATTGGTTACATTCAAAGGGTTTCTCTCCTGTATGTGTTCGCTCATGTACTTGGAGAGTACTGCTTCGTGCAAAGGCTTTACCACATTGTTTACATTCATAGGGTTTCTCTCCTGTATGTGTTCGCTTATGGATTCCGAGATGACTGCTTCGTGTAAAGGCTTTACCACATTGGTTACATTCATAGGGTTTCTCTCCTGTATGTATTCGTTTATGTATTTGGAGGTCACTCCTTTTTGCAAAGGCTTTAACACATTGGTTACATTCATATGGTTCGTCTCCTGTATGTTTTCGCTTATGGATTTGGAGAGTACTGCTTTCTGCAAAGGCTTTACCACAGTGGTTACATTCATAGGGTTTCTCTCCTGTATGTGTTCGTTTAAGTCTTTGGAGGACACTCCTTGTTCCAAAGTCTTTACCACATTGGTTACACTCATAGTGTTTCTCTCCATTGTGTATTCTTACATGCCTTTGACTATGACTGATATGCAAAGGCTTTACCACATTGAATAAACTCAGAGTGTTGCTCTGCAGAAGAACTTCTTTCATGCCTGCAAATACAATTGGCACACGTGAAATTGTTCTCGCATTGATTATACTGATGAGTCTTTTTATCTGTATGAATTCTTTTAAAAATTGGCTTCATTCAAAAGAGCAATCTAATGTTAATGTAATATGCCTTTGTTTGCATTCAAAGGTGTTCTCCTCGTTATGGATTGTTTTACATCTTTGAGGATACATGAAATGAGAACAGTATTGATTATCTGGCTCACATTTATAGCATACTTTTTGTATAAAAGGTTATTCACATATTTGAAAAAAACAGGAAGAACTCAAAGTCTTTGCACACTGATTGCATTCACAAATTTTGTTATCATGAGAGTAATACTACATTTGGAACATGAACAAATGCAAACAGAATATAATTTCTACTACCCTAATTATAATTATGATTTTCAGCAGTTTGAGTTGGAAAATGTCCCCAATAATGTTGGGAAACTAAGTACTTATAAACTTACAGCACATTTAGAATGTCACTCAAAGTATGTTATACTGCATATCCTCTTGTTGTTCTGAAAAAGTGAAAGGTATGTGGCATCTTTCAATACCCCTATGCTCACAAGAACTGTATCCATAGTAACGTATGACAACCATATTAAAAGAGAATAACAAGTGTAAAGGTTCCATATTACATTCACACACGTGACTTTTTTCCTCATAGAGATGTAGTATAGCGATTAAGGTTTTTCCACCAAACCATTTTTGAATCTTATGAACTGTCCATCTCACTAAATTTAGCAATGATATTACAAGTATATCATTGAGCTCAGATATACTATGGATTATTTGCTTATTACTAGGTTTTAGACATATACTTGTCACCTAATCACTGTGTGTTCCTTTTGCAATAGCTAAGCGATATGAGACTGAAGACACTCGCACTTGTACAGCATGGCTCTACTAGGCTTGATTTAAACAGCAACATAGCTGTTAAGCCATTATTTCTCTGTCTTTGAACTAATGGAAAGTCTTGCAAACAATAATTACATATCTGCCATAGACATATATGATTTTATGAAATTCAATAAACATCCATAACTGAAAGCAGTGCTTATTGTACCCTATTGGTTTTCTTTACTACTTGTAGCACACGTTAAACTTTCTTCATAGGCATTTTCTCATCAGCTTGCAGAGGAAAATTACCTTCCATGACTTCTAGAAGTTTGGAAATGGTCTTCAATTGTATGTTCTTCCCAACTGTAACCTAAACACAGTACCAGAGAAAGTATGTTACATTATTGGCAATTAGGCAACATTTAAGTTACTAACTCCATTGAACTTTAAAACCATGAGTGATTTATTCACCATATTCTTCCTCATTCTCAATTAAAATTACAAAAACAAAAAACAATAACAAAGAAACAGTTGTGCATACATGTTATAAAGTAAAAAAAAAAAATTCCAATATTACCTATAGCTGTGAGATTCCTATAGGTCTCTACCATCACACCTTTGTAGAGACTCTTCTGAGAAGCATCCAGCAAAGCCCACTCTTCCTGAGTGAAGTTCACATGCACGTCATCATAGGTGACTAAATCCTGTAGGATTTGATAAGTGTGTACAAAACAAAATATACAGACAACAGTGTAAAGGTTTATTTCATAATGAATATTCGCTGACTGCCCTGCCTAACCACATAGTACTTTTTATCCAGTCTTTCACAGTTGGACAACAAAAACTTAAGCAAATAAATGATCTCTGGGAACCTGATGCCTTAGTTTTAAGATGTTCTGTATGGAACCATGTAGAATGCTGGTAGACATTATTGTTATTGAGATCAAATATGCAAGAGTTCCCTTAAAACTGCAGTTTACTCTCACCTATCCATGTCACAAGGGACCATTTCCATCTCCCCTTCCCTTCTTGTCACATGTTTCCTTCCCTTCTTAGCCCCCAAGTATGGACAGACACCCCCTTCTCAACCATAGCCAATTCTCCCAAAGACCAAGCAGTCTGTCTAAAGAACAAGTCCACTATCTGTTTTCCTAGACAGGACAGTCTCATAGTAGGCCACAGAACTGCCACACAATATCAGGGAAAGCTTCCTCTGCCCATTTCCATGTGACCAATTTTCAACTTTTCTTCAATAACTAAGGCAACTACACCAGGAACAATGTGAACCTGACTAATATTACCTGTGCTAATGAAAGACCCCCGAAGGGAGACCCTCACTCAAGCCTCGGGACAGCCGCGGACCCAAGAAGACACTGAGACCGAACTCAAAATGTTGAAGGCAAGATTTAATAAAGCAACAGCAAGAAAGCACATAGACCAGAGCTCTGGGGTCGAAACTCATACACCTAGTGGTGTAGAGGAGAATCGACGACGAGCCAAATTTTTCACAGGCTTATACAGGAAAAACTCAAGGGGGGAGAGCGGGGCAGGGAAAGTACAAGTTTACATAACTAAGGGGTTCTGCCAAGGGACAAGGGGTTCTGCCAAGGGATTCTACGTAACTAAGGGGTCATGTCCTATTATTTGGCAATGTACCCGGTTCATTCTGAGGTTGTTCCAGGAGGCCCTTATCTCAAAAATGTTCTTGGAACAGTCTTTAGTTGGGAGGGTTCGAACTCTAGGGTGAGGAGTTCAGGAATGCATTCTGGGGTGAAGAGTTCAGGAGTGTTCTGGGAACACTCTCTAGATGGGAGGGGTCGGGCTCTGGGGTGAGGAAGAGTTCAGTGATTTTGTATTCTTCACTAGTATGTGTATAGAAATAAAATAAAATCATATTTCCTGACTCCAATAAAAGTAACTCAAAGTCACCCCTAAACTGTTATAAATCTGACCCTACAGTTACTACTGATCTGTCTTCTAAACAGAGAGGCCCCATGCTCCAGAGTTCTCTCTGTCATTGTAGATGATCAGAAAGTTGAGCTATTGCTCTATAGCTGTTCGTGACCCTTTGTACTTTCAGGCTAAACCAGGCCCTGGGAGCCCATATACAAAACAATGCTGAATGATAACTTAATGTCTGCTTCCTGCCATATGCATTATGCTCCAATCTGTCCTATCCACCCACCCAGCACCATCAACACCTGAGAAACTTCTGCATGTCAGAAGCTCCTTTTGTAACAAGAATTGAAGTTCTGTGAATCATGCCATTTTGACAACAGGGAATAGAAAGATAAAAGGAATCTAATCAAATATTTCTGAAGGATGATCGCTGACAGCTCTTTACTACTACCTTCTAAACTATTTATAAAACTAGTCACACAAAACTGAATACAGAAGGGTCATGAATTCTAGAAATCAAACCATTACTTTTCCAATGTTGTCCTATGGCACACCAAAGGCAATGCCTGTATATGCACACTGCAGAGTGACATTTAAGTTCCATACCTTGCCACTCCCAGGGCTACCGAGCCACCCCCACCCCTGTAAATCCACACTCAGGAAGAGTCAAAGAACAAGGGCCTCTGTTATGATTACCACATGGACCAACAGAACCACACTCTGACCCACAGTCCATTTAGAACCAGCAGATCGTACTCAAATAGCTCTGCAGACTTGCTTCTCCTGTACCGTCAATGGAGATTACTATAATAACCAGGGGATGGCTTGTGGTCTTCCAGGCAGCTTTTAACACATGCATCTGAGGAGAATCCTGTAGAGAATCTGCAAGCTACCTTCCCCTAGTGTTCCTGATTGTTAGTCCTGCCCATAGTCCCTCATTAGCATGGAAAAGTCAGCTGGGCCTCAGGGCAACAGCAGCTCCTTCCACTGTGGGATCACAGAGCAAAAGATTTAGACAGCTAAAACCTTCCAAGCTAGGCTGTTACACCCTACATGCAGACATAGCCCTAGTCTGGAAAATTTACATTTATAAGAATGTTCTAGTCCTGGAGACCAAGTAATTTCCATTTAAAGGCCCAAGGTCCTTTCTTTGTATATTCAATTATGCATGCAATACCCACTACAGCCACCTCTACTTCTTACTGGGGAAGTCCTGCAGCCAACCTGCAATCAAATTCATACATTGACAATAATTTAAAAGTGAATGTGACTATGACTTTTAAAACTAGAAGCAGTTATTGGGCGAGAAAGAGGAAGAAAAAGAAGAAATAAAATGTAAGGACATCACTGCTCCTAGGTATGGTGGAGGAGAAAGTATATTATACACAAAAGAGTGAACATAGCCAGACCCAATTATACCTGGGATAGTATAGAGTAGACATGACCTGGGACCTTGTGGAGAGAGGAAGGAGGGCAGAAGCAAGAGCCAGATCAAGATGATTAATGATAGATGAAAAGCTCAGTTCCTAAATGATTGGATTGCATAAGGAATGGCAGCTGGGAGATTGGCAGTCCTACTGCTGGGGTAGATGGCGAGGTATGCCAGCAATATGGTGTCACAACGAGGGCCTGTGATCTCATTTGACATTGCCCTAATCTGAAAAATGCCCGAAGATGACCAGTATGGAATTTAACTGATTGTGCAAAATTGATTACTTGACTCCTCATGGTGAATGTCAACTACTGCCAAAGCAGAAAGGCCTCACCTACCTTATTCCTCCTCCTTTTCTGTGCTGCAAGTATACCAGCTTCAAAGTTGGTCAGTGAACTCAACCTTATACCTGTCCCTCTTTATTTGTAATCCCCGAATTTGTAACCCTGTAACCCAGGGAGGTTAGACAACACTCATTCCCTGGTGTCTTTTGTCTCACTGATCAGTCAGTACCCAGCCTGAAAGCAGTTGTAGGACTGTTTTCCAAGCCCTGGGCAGCAGAGGCTGGATTTAGGAGTTCAAAGCAAGTCTTAACTACATGGCATAAAGAAAGTAGGAGCTACAGGAGATGTTGCTCTAAACAGACAGATATGAAATCTCTTTAAAAACAGGAATGAAATTCTTAATTTTGGGGCAATATTGGAGAACAGAAACACTTAAGAGATCACCCATGGATAGTGAAAATGAAATTTAAAATCTAATACCAAAAATGAACTTTTTAAAAAGAAAAAAATAAATGAAAAAATATATTACTGTACTGATTTGAAAAAGATCATGCCCTTCCTGGTAGAAGGAATGGCAATAATAAGATAGTGTTTGACCTTGCCCCTATGATCTTTGTTAACTACTGAGATCTATAATGAGAGAGTAGGTCCACAAAGTACCTCACAGATGTCCCCATCTGTCTGGCTGATGCTGACAATCCAGCCTCTGGGAAGAGATATTACACAAGCATCCTTTGCTAAGATGCTTGCTCCTCCTCTTTGTGGGAGATGACATTGCACTTACCATGTCTGAAGTTCTAAGTTTGCCTGAGCTAACCTCACAGCAACCAGCAAAAATAATAAGAACCGATTCCACAGAAACACTGAGATCAGCTGAGTTACACAGAGGAACATGCAGGCTTAGTAACTGGAAGAGTCACCTCCTCTTCTGACTGGCAGCTCCATGTGGAGGCTCTAATTCGCTATTGAGTCTTGAGTGAAGTGAACACCAGGCTTAGGGTTAGAGTGTACTGTAGAGATGCAGCCGAGTGGTTCCAGTCTGGGCCAATCCTTTTCCAGATCTGCAGATTTGCAGTTCAGTAGCACCAGTGTGTCTCCTCCAATAGTCTGTTCTCTTGCAAGCCCTTGGGAGAGGCTAAGATTCCTGATCCTTGCTGCCTAAGTGCCTGCCTCTCCCCTTTCTGGGCAGTGCCCCTGGGTTCACTGCTTTGAAAGTTTGGAGCTTGCCTGAGCTCCAATTCCAGCGCTCAGGAGGCAATTCCCCTTCTTCCTCCTGGAATCAAGGTGGATAGCTTACATTCCCCATCAATCAGCTGAAATTGGAGTTACCAAACTGTCCACAGGTGGTCAGTGCCCGAATATTAGTAACTGAAGAGAGATTTTAGGACATAAGATTTTGTGTTGTGGCTTCAGGCTGGGTCCAGGTAAACTGCAAGTACTTTCACCCAATGGCTATGAGCGAAGGCTCAGAGCAATTAGGACACATGTCAGACACTGTGGAGCACTCTTCTTAATCAGCACATTGTCCTCAGTGGGTTGTCAAAACAAACATAATAACAACAAACCCACACCTATATTGGGAAAATATATCACTGTACTGATATGAAAAAGATCAGGCCTTTCTTAGTAGAAGGAATGATATTAATAAGATAGTGTTTGACCTTGCCCCATGTGCTTTGTTAACTACTGAGATCTATAATGTGACACACACAGCTACAGCTAATAGCATGTGTTTTACATTTCTGATACATTATATCTATATAGTACAGATCCTAAAAGAGAAATTCATTATCACTGGCTCAAGCTAACCTGCACAAATTAAGCACCCACCAATCTAGTTTTATTTAATCACATGCATTATTTAATACATTTAGTGAAATTACAAAAGTATTCATCCTGCCTGACTCTCATCCTTCACTAGAATGGTGACACCTGGAGCAGATTCCCTTAAGCTTTCGTCTATAATCTAGCCATCTCCTGCCCTACTTCACCTGACAGAGATAACAGTAAACCATTGCTCCTGTTCTCTACTGAAGGTAGAAGAAATTAACAGTTCATTATATGACTCAAATGAGCTATTATAAAACACTATTTTGCTACATTCTTTAACTCAAGAATTTAGGAATTTCTATCAAGAGGAAAGCAAGGTCATTGCTCTGGGGAGTAGCAGACCAGGATCAAGGCTACCTAAGTCAACATAGCTTGTCTTAGAAACATCTCTATGAGGGGAAGACGAGACAGCTCTCCCAGAATTAACATGTCATCCCAGAAAGAAATCGCTCCATATACAACTAAAATATTAATTGGGAAAAATTTCTTAATGACAGCAATGGATTCAGCTCTGGCTAATACTCAAACACCAGTGAGCCAAAAACAGGTTTTGGATTCCACACATGCTCTCATCCATAAGTTTCTTTCCTGTTCAGTCCCCAGGTTATTTTGAACAATTTAAATATGGACTAGAGATTACAAATCCTACTTGAGACAGCTAGGAGATTTTCACAACAAAGATACCCAGAATCATTTATTAAGTGCCTCAGAGCCCTGAAATAGCAAGCCATTTTCCAGTGATGGGTTTCTGAGTTGGAGTTCCCAGGAGATGAGAAAAATAGCAAAAGTAGAGGTAGAATTTACAACAGCTGCAGTGGGAAGAGCATACACAAGCTATGTCTTATGCCAAGTAAACTTTTTAAGAGTAGCATCTTGTATCCTACTTACAGGGATAAGTGGAAAGAAATGGAGACCTCTATGAAGTCTGCAGAAACTAGCATACACTGGGAAAAACTCAGGAGAAGTCTAATAAAACAACCCTGCACAAGGGAACTGCCAAGTATCTGAAGAAAAACATTACTGACCAAGCCCCCAGTGGACTTGGGGACCCTACTCAGTGCAGGGAGGGACAGAATTATGGCATAGCACAGCAGAGAGGGAGGTGGAGTTGACTGGCACAGCAGAAGCAGGTTTGCAACTTCCCCTCCTTGCCTGCATTTTTTTGTATTTGCTGGAACCCTCGCACCAAGGCTGGCCAGAAATTTCCGTGGAAAACCTTTGGTACCCAGGCCCATATGATACTAGGGCTACTGAGCTTCCCACACCCCCATTAATCCACACTCAGGAAGGGTCAAAGGACAAGGGCCTCTGCTATGATCACCACATGGACCAAAAGAACCACGGTCCTTGGTACCAGCAGATCTGACTCTAATAGCTCTGCAAACTTGCTCCTTCTGGCCTGGCAAAGGAGACACTTTACAATCACCATGACATGGCTTTTGGCCTTCTTCACAGTTTGCAAGAGATGGCTCTGAAGAGACTCCCATAAAGAGCCGCAAGCTACCTTCCACTAGGGTTCCTGATAGAGAGGCATGGACAGAGTCCCTCATTAGCCTTGAAAACAAAGCTGGGACTCAGAAAACAGCAGCTCCTCCACTGTAAGATCACAGAGCAAATGATTCAGACAGCTGAAGCTTTCCTGGCTCAGCAATTCTGCCACAGTTGCAGACAGAGCCCTAGTCTGGGAAATTTAAATTCGATAGACTATTCCAGACTCCCAGAGCACTTATTTTCCTTTTTAAAGTCACAGAGCCTTTCTTTGCAATTAAAGAACATTATTAAATTATACAGGCAATGTCCAGTGCAGCCATCTCTGCTTCATACTTGGGAAGCCCTGCAGCCAAACTGCAATCAAATTCACACAGTAACAAAAATTAAAAAGAAAACCTCCCGCCAGAAGGCCATCCTGTGCTCCAGCCCCGGACCTGACCAAGGACTCTTGCTCACGTGGGAAGCATTCAGCGACCCCTCTCCCCGACTTCTCCTCCTTTTGGCCCCGAAGCCAGTGCCACCCCGGGGACCCCATTCTGTCCTAAGCTCTTCCGGGGTATCCAGCGTGGGATGCTGGAGGCTGGGAACCTGGTGCCTAGAGCTGCCCTTTTCCACCACCCACCGAGTTGGGTCCGTGCCTTCCCATGGCCAGACAGCCACCCCGGGCCATGTGGAAAGCGTCCTGCAGTCCTCCTGCTCCTGCCTGCCAGGAGCACTGGAACTCTGGCTGGAAGTGAGCTCTCCCACTCTCCTCTTTTCCCCACATCGATGGCACCGCAGGAGATGACCTGGCACTTACCATGTTTGGAGTTCTGAGCTTGACTAACCTCCTCTCACAACACCCAGTAGAGTCACGCAGAACACATCACACAGAAACTCTCATGACTGCTGAGTTACAGAAAGGAGCTTGCAAGCTTGACCTGGAAGAGCCGCCTCCTCTTCTGACTGGCAGGTCCATGTGGAGGTTCTGATTGGCTATTGAGTCTTGAGTGACATGAGCACCACCCTTAGGGTTAGAGTGTGTTAAAGAGACACAGCATAGAGGTTCCAGCTTTGGCCAAAAGTTTTCCAGATCTGTAGATTTGAAGTTCATTAGCACAAGAACCTCTCGTCCAATTGCTTACCGGTCTGTCCTCCCATCAAGCCCCTGGGAGAACGTAAGACTTCACATCCCTGCTATTCAACTGCCTGCTTCTACCCCCTTGTGGGCAGTAACTCTATGCTTCCCTGCTTTGCAAATTTGGAGCTTGCTTGAGCTCCAATCACAGCACTCAGAAGGTATTTCCACTTCTTCCTCCTGGATTCAAGTTGGATGGCTCTCACAGTCAATAAATCAGATTAGCTTCAAAAGATTTTGCAATGCCTTTCTTCAAGTGTGGGAGCATTGAGATTTTACTCAGGGAATCTAGACACATTTACACATAGGTTTGCCTACTCCTATGAATGTCAAGTTAAATCCTTTTCTGAAGATGGTCAAATGTAAAAACTGAGATATTGAAGGGCATTCTTACCTCATAGTCATCCAGAATCATCCATAAATTATAAAAATGTAGGATATAAATGCATCTGGAAAGTACATCTTGTAGTACAGGTCTTAGCTGTAAATCAAGGGACAGCTGAGAACTCATATTTCGAACTCCACGAAAGTGGGAGCTTGCAATATGGGCGTGGTCAGAAGATGTTAAAGCCTGAAAATGCACCCAACTGTCGCACCTCTTCCAAAAAGGCAGACCTGTGTTCCTTCCCAAACTGTTCCACAAACTAGGAAACATGTATTCAAACTTATGAGTCTACGGGAGCCATATTAATTTAACAACCATCTGTCTCCTCAAACGTGAAAACACCTGTTTATCTAACATGACTCTACCATATCCTAAAGAGAGACTATTATGCTTTCAACATACAATGTCACAAAAGAAGCCTTACCAGAAAGAATCAGAGCATATAAACAGTAAACAGAACAAACAAGACCAAAATTCAACAGGGAATCCATCAAAACTAATAGTTTCTTGTTCAGCAACTTGAGATTATGATGAAATTGCATAAGTCACAAGGTCTTAGGTATTCCCACTCTTTTAGTTCTGTCACCTGAAGCACACACAGCTTTGTTTCCTCAAAGTCACTATCTTCTTTCAGCTTTCCTCAAATCTGGTGTTTGTATCTCAAATCTATAATGTATAGCACTCTCTCTTATTTTATTGAAAGTAGGTTAGTGGGCTACAGGGATCATTCAGTTGTTGTTAAGAGCACTGCTCAAACCCATTTCACTTCCTAGCACTCAAATGGGAGTTCACTCATCTGTAGCTACACTTCTATCAAAATACTTGAGTATAAGCTGGTACGTGGCAATGACTTGGATGGTTACATAAGTGGTACATTTGCTCTAAATCCTGACATCTACATTTAAGATTAATGATATCAAAGTGTACCTCTGTTGCCAAGGACCAAGCCTGGACTTGGAGACTGGTAGAGAGAGAAGGGGTATCTGGGAGCATGAAAACAAAGGACTGGTAGTCAAGTCCTGTGATCAAGCTGTCAGTCTATGCTCTGCAGGAGACAGCTTCCCATCCTCCTTTCGCTGTATTCTGTTTTCTTTCTGATCTGCTTGCTCTGCAGGTCTCCAGACAGCTCTCTGTCTATGTTCTGCTGGAGACTCTTCACCAAGCTGCTATCTCCTGCTATTCTAAAAAATTCACTCAATAGTTCATCTCCTGCATACCATAACCAGAATCTATTATTATAACTCTCAACCCAGCCATTTACTCCAGGTTTCCTTTTGATGGTCTTAAAATAGCATCCTGTGTCCACAGGAACTTAATTCTTATGAGACAGCAAGCACACATTTTCTTTTAAACTTACAAAAGCAGATATCTGCCTGCCTCTGTGAAGCATAAAGGCTAAGCTCAAACTGGCTGGGTGCGACCCAGGCCTGAAATTACCATTTCTACCACACATGAGACTAAATTTGCTCTTTCCCAGGCTGATCCTGAAATCAGTAATCTGTCAGCCTTTCTGACCCATCTAGCCGGTCCAGGTATTCGAGGGTTTCGAGGGGACCTCCTCCTAAGAACCAAATGGAGGGTAGAGAGGGACGAGGGCCTTGTGCGAATAACTACACGGAAACCATTCTGGAATGCATCAAAGCCCCCAAATGTATTAGCCAGGCCCGAGGTTTAAATGCACAAGCA
Source organism: Mus musculus (assembly GCF_000001635.26). Classification (NCBI taxonomy): domain Eukaryota; kingdom Metazoa; phylum Chordata; class Mammalia; order Rodentia; family Muridae; genus Mus; species Mus musculus. The sequence continues at coordinate 177,894,864 of NC_000068.7, read as the reverse complement.
AAAGGGGAAGTACAGATACTTATCAGTGGGAGGGGTAGGGCAATACAAGCAAAAGGAGAAGTACTTATGTGAGGGGGGCAATAGAAATTCTTTTGGCAGCTACACGGGGAAGCAGGAACTTGGTGGTATCAGGGTGTGGTCAGGACATCGGTGATGACCTAGGGCTGGAACACCCCCTGGTTCTCGGAATCCATGTGTCGGTGGCCTGCTTTTGACCCCTTTTCTTCTCGGGGGAAGAGGCCCAATTCAGAGATCAAGAGTTGTCTTAATAGCTCCCAACATCTCCCCCGTTTTAATATTTTTATAAAGGCATATTGTATAATAAATTTGTAGCTACGTTTTTAACGACCACCTAAACGTCTGTTTGCTCACTGGGTGATTCTCTAAAACCACGAAGGACCCAAGGACAAGTCATCTATGAGGCTTGAATTAATGGTCCCAGTCTGTTGGGTATAACCTGGGCCAGCAAAGGGATTTAGGAACGAAGCAAGCTCCGTGGGTAGAGGTAGAGGTCTGATCCCCAGTGTGCAATGTTAGGGGCCATGTACAGGATTGACTCTCATGCCCAGAGATTTTTACCCAGAGTAACCCTGACCTGCTCCTGTGCCATTTTTCTTGGGGGGAGGACCCTAGGGCACTCAACCTTCATGCAATCAGACATGCCTCTCAGAGACTAACAGCTTCCAGACTAATCTCTGTGCAGTACTTAGTCTTACAACTCTCACGGGCGACTGCTTCAAGTTCCAACTTTCCTATGTGTCTAGCCTGGGAGGACTGTTTAGTTTCCAATGTGGCGAGAACGTATATTACCATGTCGGAAGCACAGACTACAGCAATCTATAAATGATTTGTGGCATGAGACTGATGGCCGAATTTAGGGGGAGGGGAATGATCTTACTTAAGCATTTTATGGAAATTGAGTCTCTCTCCCCGAAATGAGGGTGATGAAGCGGTATCTACGTCTGACTCTTTTCTAGTAACCTGCTTGTTATCGCCAACATCCAGCCGATGGTAATGAACTGAAACAAATGTACTTGAAAGAGATGAATCAATTTGAGATTTAACAAATCGGGTCAATTTTTGAAATGCCCAAGGACCGAAGGAGATCAATAATAGGAGTCCCAATAGGGGCCCTAAAAGGGAGGGCAACAAGGTCAGGGGGAGGTTGAAAACCAGTTTTAGTAGTCCACCTTTCTCCTAGGCCATTGTAAATACGTGTGTATGGGTGTAACTCAGCTATCTATAGTTCTAAGTATCTACTCTGGTTCCTCTTAGGTCTTAAACTTCCTTCTTTTTAGGTGATAGTAGATTCCTTTGTAAGGCAGTGACCTAGCTTTTATTCAAAGTGATAGTGTAATGCCAGAGGTAATTCTGAATGTCACTGAATAGGCAACTTTCTTTCTGAATTCCAAGCCCATGGTCAGCTCAAGGACTTTCTAGGATGCTATCTTTTGCCTCCAAATTTTTATCTATATAGCTATGGAAATATTTCTATGCTTATCATTAACAAAATGTGCAGTATGTAGCTGCTAATCTAAAGCTGTGGTACCTTTTTTTTTTTTTAGAACAGCAGACACCTTTATTACACTACGAGTGAGGCTCATTTGCCTTTCCGGGCTTTGATCTTCCGCAGATAGAACTCCAGCTCCTTGCCTTCGAGCACATAGCCGTCTGCTCTGCCACACTGGCCTGGTCATGAGGCAATACAGGCTAGAAGCTTGCACTGCTGGAACTGCTCCTCCAGGAGGCTGCTGATTTTGGCATTCTTTTTCCTTTCGTCGTATTTCTTTTGAATTTTCTTTGATCGTTTTTTGTTTAAAATCTCTTCCTCCTCAGGAGTCAGCTTGGCCCCCTTCTTGCGGCCCAGGGGCAGTGCACAGTGGGACTCGTACCACTGTCGGTACGGTGTGCTGTCAATAAGCACGATGCAGTTCTTCACCAGGGTCTTGGTGCGGACAAGCTCGTTGTTGGATGCATTGTAGACAACATCAATGATCCTTGTTTTGCGAGTACAACACTCAGAGCCCCAGGAAAAGTTCCCCACATCCAATCTCAGGGCACGGTACTTCTTATTGCCTCCTCGAACTCGGACTGTGTGTATGCGGCGAGGGCCAATCTTCGTGTTGGCAGCTGGCCGTCCCAGCTCATACTTTCGCTTCTTGTGGTAGGGTTTTCGCTTACCCCAGGTCTTTCGGCGCTTGTGCCAGTTGTCCTGAAAGATGCCCAACGCTCGGCGCTGGCTGGAAAGAGCGGTAGATACCTTTTTAAAGTTTGCATTTTCAGATTATTAAACCAAGGATCATTTTCTAACTCTAATAGGTCGCAAAACATAAGCAGGTCTCTTACAAAAACATAACAGTAGATTTCTTATCTAAATTAGGATCTACACAATAAATTGATTGACAAGAATTATAATGAATATAAAAAGACTTGCCAAGATTGGCGATCTTAACTCTTAAAGTTATCTAACAATAAGCATATAGGTAAGGTACACAAACTTTCATAGCTATAAGGAGCTGGCCTGAATGGCCAAAAACAGTGTCTCTGACGAAAGCATCTTGTACATTCTCTGTACCAGTCATTTTGCCTCATTAGTCAGCTTTTTTAGTTGTTTTTATTTTAAGTTGGCACCAGGTTGGTACTCCTTGCTGCAGCCCATGGTGGAGATACGAAGTTTCTTTATCTGTTTGTAAGTGGCTGCTCTCAGATTTCTCCTCTTTTGTGCACTCAACACAGCTTTCTGGTCACCACTGTCAGGGCACTCACAGGTCACAGGTCAGCCTGTCACATTGGAATGCTCTTGTAAGCATTCTGTGGAAAAAACAGAAACAGTCCCCGTTTTCCCCATATTAAGTATCTGAACAGGATCATGGCATGTGCCAATAAGTAGATCCTTATTATCTGCCCTAGACACTATTATATCCAGTTTTTCCAAAAACAAATATGTGATCCAAATAATGTGCACGGGGATATAATTTCTCCCCTTCTTTGTTTTTAAAGAAGATATAGTTTTTAAAGTTTTATAATACCTTGTCTTTGAGAATCATAAAATATCTCAGTAACATGTGTAACATTAAACTGTTGACAAAACATCTCAAATCTTTGGTTGTAATAGCCAGTTTTAATTTGATTTAGAACACCAAGAAAAAAAAATCAACACAGGCAATGATTAACTATACTTTTAGTTGTTTTTCTTGTTAAAGTAGTTGTAATTAGAAAGACTAAAAAGGTATCAATAGTCATTTGTATATTTTTTTATTAAAAATGAGTATCCTTTTGCAATAATTGATTAAGTATAAGTCCTCGAGAATTAACACCAATGTGTGGAACAGGTAGAAACTGAGGACACTGAGAGCAAATCTTTACAATATGACATGCATATTTATTTATTTATTTATTTATTTATTTATTTATTTATTTATTTTAAGTACCAAATTATTATTTTAAGCCATTACTATTTTGATGATGGAAAGAATGAGATTATATGGCCAATTATTTTTGTATAAGATCTATAATCTACCTGGGATATAAATCTAGCGTGGCATTGTCTTAAGAGCTCTTTTCCAGGCAATCTTTAACATTTTAAAACACCATCTACAGCACATAATTTAATTATCTGTGCTGAAGCAGGCAGAAACTCGAAAGAATAAACATGTGATCAATTCACATATACTTTTTTCCCATAGAAGGGTTGTTTTTAAATACAGTAAATTGGATGCATGCATGCATGAATTTATAGAAGATACAAAAGCATGTATATAAGCAATTTTAACCTATTTTTAGGATGAGTATCAATTTTATTTAAAATGATGGTATGCAATAGGTCAAATATCAATATTTTGCAATAACCAATTGGTGTTTGGAACAAGGAATTCTTAATTAGCACCACAGCAGCTTTATAATAGGATGTTAAAACTTTAAGGTGAAGAAGAATGATTTTACTTTAATGATTTTTCCTGCCAAAGAATAGCTGTGGACACATTTAATAACAATAACTAGAATATGTAGCTAATATTTGATTACCACCAATTATAATCGATACCAATAGATTGTAGAGCTTTTCCTCTACTTTCTCTTAAAGCCTTTTTGGTTCTCACCAGTTAATTTGAATCTCACTTGATAGCACCTAACAAAGGCTTAGGTTCTCCTGTGGTCAGTTTAAGGTAAGGTCTTTAGCCAATTAACATCTCCTGGAAGCTTTTGAAAATAAAATTTTAAAGCAAATTTTACCACAATTTTCCAGTATAACTAAAACCCTAAATATTAAAAATATTGCCTCTGAATCTTATGGAGCAACAATTATTCCCCAGAACTTTAAACTTTCCTTTAGAGGCTTTGGCTAATAGAATACTTTTCATTTAGGAAACAATATATACTGAAAGAGTTAAACTTTGTTTCTTGTATTGAAGCAGACAATAAAAATTTCTTACATATTGTAAAGCTATGTTAGCCATACCTACAGGCAAAATTATCTAGTGATCACCAGTTCATTAAAAGCAAAACTCTTCGAATTTAAGCATTATTTTAAACATCTGAATAGATCTGCAACAAAGCTAAAAAGAAATTCCCTTGAACACAGGGCAAACTTTCTCAGGCACTGTTTGCAAGATAAAAGAAGGTTACAAGCTTTTTTTGGGCTGCCTTGAGCCTTGCATTAACTCAAACATAAAATATTTTTTAATCTGAGCATTTTGGCCTTCCTGTAATAAGGACCGATTTTAGAGGAACAATTTAACTGTCTATGACTCTAATTTTTGATACTCTTTTTTAAAGATGATTACTCTTATAATTAGCTTAATTACAATATACAGGTGAATTAAAGATCTTAAATTTGAAATCAAACTGCAAGCTGCAGTCAATGGAACACTGGCAATTTTAACCATAATTTTTAAGTTTCTGTTGCAATATTAGAATATAACTTTTGGAAAGCAAGACCCAATTTTAAACAATTTATTCTCCTTAAAATCAATACTAGAAACATCACTATCACGTTACGAAGTTTGGCTGCCAATTCATGAATGCATGACAGTGTAAATTTTAATGTTCTGTTAAAGAGACATTGTTTTAAAAACTTATCTCTATAAGTCTATTTTTTAGGATAAGAATTACATAAACTAGTATGTCAATTTAGGAGTATCTTTAGAGGAGTAATTTTCTGGGCGGGTTTATGCCAGGTGCTTTTGTTTGAAAATGACTCTAGCCCTGAGTTACTACTTAAGCTAACTTTGTAACCAGTGTTATACCTTTTTAATCATACCCAAATAACTTATTAGCCAATTCTCTATGACCAAGATATGCAGATTATATTTATACCTTTAAGACCAGTCAAAACCCAAATGAAGTGGCTACACGAATCTTATAAATTTAGATCAACCAAAGAATTTTACTTTTTATAGCTATACTTATAAGATAAAAACACACTTTGTCATTTGCTAAACACAATACTCACAAAATTGTAGAGAATTTTTTAGGGAAAAAAACCAACTATCAACTTATTTGCCTTAGAACTAAGAGTTTGCAGATTCCTTTTCTTTAAAAACAAATTTTTCAGCAGGACCTCTCCTGCTGTGCTTGATGTTTGGCTAAAGGGAGGGGCCTCTGATCCTCAGTTGTGCAAACTGAGAGTGATTTAGCAGGTAAAGTTTTAACCATTTTATTTTCTTTAACATGAAACATAAAACAGCCAGTCATTCAGACAACGAAACAATCATTCGGACAATGTAACAGAAAACATACATGAATTGACATGTGATTGGTGCACCAAATATAGACAATATAAAGAGGGTAGAGAACTTCTCCTGTAGGGGCCAGAGAGAATAAAACAGGGCATCCCCCGATTTCTCTCTGTCCCTGGGAGAGTTCTAAAATCCATTTTCCTCTATCCCTTCCTTTCCTTTCCTGCTTGTAAGAGGCAGCTTGTCAAACCAAGATTAAAATCCAAAATTTTCTAACAGCTCTGGCAAGCATCTAAAACTTCTAATTTATTTAATCTGAGGGCAAATTTTTGAGAAAACACACAATCTCTATACACTAAATGTCTCAAATAGCCTAAAAGTTTACAATGCTGAATCTTTTTTGAAGCCATTATCAGTGCACACTTAGTCAAATATTTTATAGCCATCTGCAAAAACGCTCTCTATTTTTTGCAACCAACAAAAACACCATCGGCAAAATGAATTATATATGTTTTAGGAAATGATTTCTTAACTTCCAATAAAACCTAATCTATGAATTTTTTGACACAATACAGGATTGGGGAGTTGTAAATAAGGTAACAGTAATAATTGAGCTATATTTTGACCATTATGAAGTCTCTTTAAAACCCATTTTTATTTACTCTAAACGTGTTATTGCAAATCTCTAGCAAGGGCCTCGCGGAAGCATGCCTGGGCCCAACACACAACTTCCTACGCCAGAGAGTTCTCTCAAGGTAAGCTGAACTGACTCAAAGGGAAACTGCCTAGCATCTGAAAGCAGGGTAAAATTTCCAAATAAGGCTATGCCCTCATAAAAGGGCACGGGGAAGCAGAAAAGCACATCCAGCAATCTTTAAATTCTGACGCATTATCTCTTTGTGTCTTATCCAACAAGGCTAAAGCAGAAGCATTCAATATAGACCACAGTAAATCAGTGGAAGAGCCCCCCCACCTTTGTCCAGGCCCATCGAGGCCTCGGTTTATCCAGGTCTGCGTGCTTGGCCATGGGCAGGCCTGCAATGGCAGAGTGTTCTTGCTCAGACCTGCCACCTTAGGCCGCAGAAGCCCCGAAGGCCCAGCCTTGGCCTTCAGGCCTACCTGGTGGCTGCCTCGAGGGCAAGGGCACCTGGCGTCTGCCAAAGTAGGGACCTAGGCTGCTCCCGGGCCCCTCGGGCTCACCTGGCACGGCCGAGGCCATGAGGGGCTTGGGGCGAAGAAGGCCGAACTCTCGAGCTTGATGTGCTTTCTGCTGAAACCCTGCACAATCTCCCGTGGGGGGTAGGGGGTTGTCTGCAGTTGTTATTGGGGAGACAGGCCTCGCAGGGGGGCCCTCTGGCCGTTTCCCTGGACTGCAGTTACTAGGGTGTTCTGTCTTTGTGTAGGGCATTCTCTAGCAAAATGTCCAGGTTGGTTGCATCTATAGCAAGTTTTTTCTCCTTTATTTAGTTGTAGAGCAGCCCCAATGGCCAGGTTAATAGACTTAGAATCTTGTTGAGAAAACACATCTACCTCATTACAAAGTTTGATCATACCATTTATATCTAAACTTTTAGTTTTACTTCTCAGGGCAGCCCTAAACTCTGACTTCCAAGTTAAATATTTGTCTCTAGTGAGGACAGACTGAACAACTTTATTTCATTCATTGGGTATCAAGTAGCCTTCCCCTGCTAAACCTTCTAATATAGATACTGTGCGCCAGCAGCTTAGTTTCGCTTTTGCGAGATGGCTATCGGGAGTTTTCTAAAAAATCTTCAGTAAGGACTAGGAGGCGAGCACCTTCTCCACCCTCTTCTGCCTGTTTAAGGAGATCTCTGTTGATTCCCCAATTGCTAAAAAAAGGACTCAGGGACATCTTCTTGTTTTATCAAAGCATTAATATCTTTGCCTACTTTATTCTAAGTTAAAGGGTGTATTTCTGAACCATTCAATACCAGCCATGGACATCTCTTGTCCACAAAACAAAAAAAAAACTTTATTAAATCCTTTTTTTTTTAAACTCTTATCCCTCTCTCCTTAAGAGAACCCTTCATCTCTTGAATAAAGACTGCCTCTTTGGACAGAACCTTCCCCATGGTTAATGGGACAACAACTGAATGCCTAGGCTTACCTCTCCGATGTCCGTCCGTGACACTCTAGTGAAGTGGTGGGGGACTCTCCCACTGTCTCACTGTCTGCGTGGTACCTCTTTAATCCATTGTTCGGAGGGTGGTTGTACCTCGTGCCCCATGTCTGGTGCCACTTGACCGATCCAGCAGGTCCACTTATTCGAGGGTCTCGAGGGGACCTTCTCCTAAAAATCAAATTGGGGTGGTGGTGGTAGAGAGAGAGACGAGGTTCTTGTGAAAATAACGACACGGAAACGTTCTGGATTGCATCAAGACCCCAATGTATTGAGAAAGGCCCAAGGCTTAAATGCACAAGCTAAAGGGGAAGTACAGATACTTATCAGCGGGAGGAGTGGGGCAATACAAGCAAAAGGAGAAGTACTTATCAGTGCGGGGGGAGGGGGCAATAGAATTGCACATTCTTTAGGCAGTTACTCGGGGAAGTAGGAACTTGGTGGTATCAGGGTGTGGTCAGGACATCAGCAATGGTGTGTCGGTGGCCAGCTTTTGACCCCCTTTTCTTCTCAGGGGGAGAGGCCCAATTTAGAGATCAGGACAATAGTGTTGTCTAAATAGCTCCCAACAGATGTGAAGTAAAAATTTATTTATTTCCAGGCCAATCCTGCAGTCTCCTCAGAATTAGGAGAGAATAGCAGCCCTGAGTGAAAAAGGAGGAAATTTTATATTTAAACTCAAGGCCAAGGTTCATAGTAGGCGATTACAAAGCTAGAATTGCTTTGCAGTTAGTAATTTAGTTAAAAACCTGGCAGCTCTAAAACCATACCATGAACACTGGAAACAATTTACACCATGTAAATCTCAAGATTATTGGGGAAAAACAAGTCAAAACGAAAAGTTGTCCTTTAACATAGAACATGATTAGAGAAAATACCATAGTAAACATAGGAATTACTGAATGTTTTTCTTTAGGATTAATTTGGAACAGGAAAAAGAATAGTCTTTAACTGGCCCTTAAAAAATATAGTTTAGAGCTGGGCGGTGGTGGCACATGCCTTTAATCCCAGCACTTGGGAGACACAGGCAGGCAGATTTCTGAGTTTGAGGACAGCCTGGTCTACAAAGTGAGTTCGAGGACAGCCAAGGATATACAGAGAAACCCTGTCTCGAAAAACCATATATATATATTTGGATTGTTCAGAATCCTTTTTATTTTGAGACAGGCTCTCATTTAGAATGCAGCTGACCTTGACTCAGTAAATAAACTACAATTTAAAACACCTATTGGATCTGTAATAAAGAGTAGTATATATTTAATCCTGTGTTTTGGGCCACCATTACTTAAATGAGAGTCTTCAATACAAGATGGACCTGATTCATGATTTGGTATTGGGTGGTTTAGAAGTAAAGGAGAATGTTCATAAAGGGGTTGCTTCTTCAGGGAAGTCTATAATTGTCAATCTTGGGATTATTCCTAACTTCAAAGACACAGGACAGATTATAACTGCTCTAGAGATAAAGTTTGAAAAATATTCCATCCTGGTTCCTATAGTTGGAAGGGGTGACTTTCTGGGTTCTGACCTTCCATACAACACGTGTGTATATTGACTTTTCTATTGTTATCAAAAAACACAGCATGGACAAACAAATTATAACTTAAAATATAAAATCAGGCTTACAGTGCCAAAGTGTTAGAGTCAATCATGGCAGCATAAACACATGACATCAGGCAGAGATGAGAATTCATATTTTGAACCACAGGCAAGAGGTAGCTAGCAATATGGGCATGGTCAGAAGATGTTAAAACCTGAAAATGTACCCATGTGCCAGACCTCTTGCAAAATGGTCACATGTATTCTCTCTGTCCCAAAGAACTCCACAAACTAAACGTAAGTTTTCAAACATATGAGTCTATGGGAACCACTCTCATTTAACTACTACAAGTTTTTTCAGAAGTAAAAACTATTTTTATCTGACCACACTGTACCATATCCTTAAGAGAGCCATTATGTTTCCAACATACAGTGTTATAATAAAACACACCTTACCAGAAAAAAAATCAGAGGATAGGAAAGAATGAACAGACCAAACAAGACCAAAATTCAGCAGGGAAAACACCAAAACTTATAGCTTCTTGTTCAGCAATTTGAGATTATGATGAAATTGCCCTGACTCTATGGTCTTAGGTAGTCCCACTCCTCTAGCTGTGTCACCTCCTGCATACATAGCTTCTTTTTTTAAAAAAATAAAAAAAGATTTATTTATTATTTTTATGTAAGTACACTGTACCTGTCTTCAGACACACCAGTAGAGGATGTCAGATGTCATTATAGAAGGCTGTAAGCCACCATGTGGTTTTTGGGATTTGAACTCAAGGCCTTCAAAAGAACAGTCAGTGTTCTTAACTGCTGAGCCATCTCTCCAGTCCCAACATAGCTTCTTTCCTACAAACGCCACTACCTTCCTGCAGTTGTCCTCAAAGCTGGTCCTTGTATCTTGAATCTTTTGTGTATAGTATTCTCTTTTATTCTATTGAAAGGGGGTTAGTGGACTGCTCAGATCATTCAGTTCTTTTTTTTTTTTTTGGCAATTTTTTAAAGAGTTAATTACTTATTTTTTGTAAATGAGTACACCATAGTGGTCTTCAAACACACCAAAAGAGAGCATTGGATTCCATTACAGATGGTTGGGAGGCACCATGTGGTTGCTGGGAACTGAATTCAGGATGTCTGTAAGAACAGCTAGTGCTCTTAACCACTGGGCCATCTCTCCAGCCCACAAATGCCACTTTAGCATTTGAAAATCTATTAAAAACAAATTAATTAAGTCATTATCTAGGCTCATATACCTCAAATTCCTGTTTATTAATTTTCTGTATTTTTCTTGAGCATTGGTCATAGTACACAATAAATAGTATTTCAATCTGATGAATGCTTATACTGGAAATACCAGCTTTCTGACAGTATGAAGTCACCGGAAAACTGAGTAATAACTAAGCAAAAGTGTTAAATAAAATAATACTCACACCTACATTAAGAACCTATTTGTTGTCAGATATTATCAAATGGATATACAGAAAATACTCATAGTGAAGAAAACGAAGTCTTCTGTGTAACATAATATATAAAACTGAGAGACAGTCCCTAAAAACAGAAAAGCTAAACATATCCATGTAATATTAGAACTCATTTAGGCACAATTGTTTCAACAAAGAGAAAAAACTAGAAACATTGTCATATGGCAACAAAGAGAACAAAAAATTTGGATGGCACCTCCATAAGAGACAAAGAACAGCACTTGCCATTGACACCAAAAATTGAAGGTAAAATAGCCAAGCTCTCCAATACATTCAACTGTCAATCCCTGGTGAAAGACTTTTTTTTTCCTTCCAATTTTTCATTAGGTATTTACTTTATTTACATTTCAAATGCTATCCCGGAAGTCCCCTAAACGTTGCTTCCCCCCTCCCCCCATGCTCCCCTACCCACCAACTCCCATGTCTTGGCTCTGGTGTTTCCCCTGTACTGGGGCATATAAAGCTTGGAAGACCAAGGGGCCTCTCTTCCCAATGGTGGCCGACTAGGCCATCTTCTGCTACATATGCAGCTAAAGATACGAACTCTGGGGGTAGTAGTTAGTTCATTTTGTTGTTCCACCTATAGGGTTGCAGACCCCTTCAGCTACTTGGGTATTTTCTCTAGCTCTTCCATTGGGGGCCCTGTTTTCCATCTAATGGCTGACTGTGAGCATCTACTTCTGTGTTTGCCTGGCACTGGCATAGCCTCACAAGAAACAGCTATATCAGGGTCCTTTCATCAAATTCTTGCTGACATATGCAATAGTGTCTGCGTTTGGTGGATGATTATGGGATGGACCCCCGGGTGGGGCAGTCTCTGGATGGTCCATCCTTTCATCTCATCTCCAATCTTTGTCTCTGTAACTCCTTCCATGGGTGTTTTGTTCCCAATTCTAAGGATGGGCGAAGTGTCCACACTTTGGTCTTCCTTCTTCTTGTGTTTCATGTATTTTGCAAATTCTATCTTGGGTATTCTAAGTTTCTGGGATAATATCCACTTATCAGTGAGTGCATATCATGTGAGTTCTTTTGTGATTGGGTTACCTCACTCAGGATGATTTTGTTGACAGGACCCTGACTTAGCTCTCTATTGTGAGTCTATGCCAATGCCTGGAAATACAGAAGTGTATGCTCACAGACATCTATTGGATGGAATATGGGGCCCCTACTGAAGGAGCTAGAGAAAGTACTAAAGGAGCTAAAGGCGTTTGCAACCCTATAGGAGGAACAACGATATGAACTAAACTGTAATCCCAAGAACTCTATGCCTCTAGTTGCATATGTATTAGAGGATGGCCTAGTCGGCCATCAATGGGAGGAGACACCCTTGGTATTGTGAAGATCATATGCCCCAGTACAGGGGAATTCCAGGACCAAGAAGTGGGAGTGGGTGGGTTGGGGACCAGGACGTGGGGAATGTATAGGGTACTTTGGGGATAGCATTTGAAATGTAAATGAAGAAAATATCTATAAAAAATTGTTTTTGGAAAAAAAAAAGAAATGTTCAAAGCCCTTACTCATCAGAGAAATGCAAGTCAAAACAACTCTGGGGTTCCATTTTATACCCACCATAATGGTTAAGATCAAAAAACTCAAAAGATTACACATACTGGCATGGATGGGAAGCAAGGAGAACACTCCTTCATTGATGTTAGGATTATAAACTTATATAACCACTCTGAAAATCAATTTGGTGGTTTCTGAGAAAACTTGACATAGTTCTACCTCATGACCCAGCTCATGACATTGTATTTTAAATGCTTTATGTTCATCAAATACCACCAATTGTGTGCAGAATTTCATTCAAATATTTGTACTGGAAAGGAATTCCCAAAAATATTTCTAAAGAAATTACAATGATCAAGTTTTTCTGCTCAAAATGAATCATAGAGTCAGATGAATATGTTTGATTGTCAAAGGTATTTTTGTTGCTTCCTTCTCACATCAAAATTTGGGAAGATGCTGTAACCACATGTATAACCTTCCACATGCAAAAGTTTCTTTGTGTATTAAAAAAGGCTGTTATACTAAGTGCTTTAGAAAACATCAAAATGATTAGTCATCATCATCAAGGAAGCTTGATCTCTAGACTGTACTAAAGTCCTGGTAGAGGTGAGAGAATCCCAAGACACAAAGGGAGGGACCATAGATGAAATGACCAACAGTGGAGAGAGGGAACATGTAGAATCCACCTACAGTATAATGACTGGACATTACATGGACGGATGGGATTGCCATCCAAAAGTCAAAAATTCTGACCCAGAATTGTTCCTTTCTTATAGAACTTCAGAGACAAAAAAGGAAAAGAGACTGAGGGGAAGGCGGTTCAGTGACCAGAACAAATTGGGATCCTTCTCATGGGGGGTCTCCAAGGCCTGACACTGCTACTGATTCTACAGTGTGCTTATAGGGCGGAGCCTAGCAAGGCTGCCTCCTGAGAGGACCAACAAGCAGCTGACTAAGCAGATACTTACACCCATCCAATGGTTTGAAGTCAGGGACTCCTGTGGTTGAAGTAGGGAAAAGCTGAAAAAGGCTGATGACCCTGAAAAGGTCAGCTCAGGAACTTTGGGAAGGTCATGAAACACTTGCCCTTACAGAAGGGAGAGGCCATTAACATTCCTCAGACCACAGGGCAGGGACCAACCTAGGGGTGGGGACACATTCCACAGGATAGACCTTTGTACACCTTCAGATGTGGGACATTCTAGTTACCTCATTCCCTAAAGACCAATCAGTTTAAATGGTGCACTATTTTACCAATAATATTGTGCCTAGATGTTGGTGCTCAATTTTTTTAATTTTTTTTTTTTTTGAGACAGGGTTTCTATATATAGCCCTGACTGTCCTGGAACTCAGTCTGTAGACCAGGCTGGCCTTGAACTCAGAAATTTGCCTATCTCTGGAAGGAGGGAAGAAGGAAGAAAGAAAGAACAAAAGAGAGAGAGAGAGAGAGAGAGAGAGAGAGAAAGAAAACAAGTCAAATCAAATCAAATCAAAACAATAATATGTACATATTCTTTTAAGGAATGTCCAATGTCCTCCCAGTTAAAGCTAATGACTGCATGGTGATCACAAGTCCAGGAGGCAAAGGTGTGGCTAATGTTTCAGCAAAATGGTAAATGCTGGGGCCTTTGGGACTTCCCTTTAAAGCTTGGAAAAGACATATAAAAACATGGGTTCAAAACATGTTAATTCCTCAAAAAATAATGATGCAATTTGAATCATGAGGGGCTTAACAAATCTAAAGTAAGAAAAGCACTTGTCTTGTAGCTAACTTGTCAGAAAGATACTAAGGAAGGAGATAAAGAGATTTAGGGAGTGGTGATCACAGGAGATCCCATTCTCCCATTCAGCTTTTTTTTTTTTTTTTAATCTTTTTAAAGGCAGACAGATTCCTGAGTTCAGGATCAGACTGGGACAGAGCAAGCAGAACAAGGTTAAACCCAAATGTTATAGAAAAGGTAACTTCAGAACTGTTTCAGCTAGTTTAACATCTCTGCTTAACAAATGTGGGTTCATTTCTGGGTCTTCAATTTTATTCCATTGGTCTACCTGTCTGTCACTCTACCAATACCGTGCAGTTTTTATCACAATTGCTCTGTAGTACAGCTTTAGGTCAGGCATGGTGATTCCACCAGAGGTTCTTTTATCATTGAGAAGAGTTTGCTATCCTAGGTTTTGTGTTATTTCAGATGAACTTTCAAATTACCCTTTCTAATTCATTGAAGAATTGAGTTGGAATTTTGATGGGGATTGCATTGAATCTGTAGATTGCTTTTGCAAGATAGCCATTTTTACTATATTGATCCTGCCAATCCATGAGCATGGGAGATCTTTCCATCTTCTGAGATCTTCTCTGGTTTCTTTCTTCAGAGACTTGAAGTTCTTATCATACATATCTTCAGTTCCTTAGTTAGAGTTACACCAAGGTATTATTTGTGACTATTGTGAAGGGTGTTGTGTCCCTAATTTCTTTCTCAGCCTATTTATCTTAGTGTAGAGAAAGGTCATTGATTTGTTTGAGTTAATTTTATATCCAGCTACTGCACTGAAGCTGTTTATCAGGTTTAGGAGTTCCCTGGTGGAATTTTTAGGGTCATTTATATATACTATCATATCATCTGCAAATAGTGGTATTTTGACTTCGTCCTTTCCAATTTATGTCCCGTTGATCTCCTTTTGTTGTCGAATTGCTCTGGCTAGGACTTCAAGTACATATTGAATAGGTAGGGAGAAAGTGGGCAGCCTTGTCTAGTCCCTGATTTTAGTGGGATTGGTTCAAGTTTCTCTCCATTTACTTTGATGTTGGCTACTGGTTTGCTATGTATTACTTTTATTATTTTTAAGTATGGGACTTGAATTCCTGCTCTCTCCAAGACTTTTATCATGAATGGGTGTTGGATTTTGTCAATTGATTTCTCAGCATATAATGAGATGATCATGTGGTTTTTGTCTTTGAGTTTGTTTATATAGTGGATTATGTTGATGGATTTCCATATATTAAACCATCCCTGCATCCGTGGGATGAAGCCTAATTGATCATGATGTATGATCCTCTTAGGAATGCTTTCATTGTGTCCCATAAGTTTGGTTATGTTGCGGCTTCATTTTCATTAAACTCTAAAAAGTCTTTAATGTCTTTCCTTATTTCCTCCTTGACCAAGTTATCCTTAAGTAGTGTGTTGTTTTCAGCTTCCACCTGAATGTTGGCTTCCTATTACTTATGTTGTTATTGAAGATCAACCTTAGTCCGTGGTGATCTGATAGGATGCTTGGGATAATTTCAATAATCTTATATCTTTTGAGGCTGTTTTTGTGATTGATTATATATGGTCAATTTTGGAGAAGGTACCGTGAGGTGTCAAGAAGAAGGTATATCCTTTTGTTTTGGGATAAAATGTTCTGTAGATATCTGTTAAATCCATTTCTTTCATAACTTTTGTTAGTTTCTCTGTGTCTGTTTAGTTTGTTTCCAGGATCTGTCCATTGATGAGAGTGGGGTGTTGAACTCTCCCACTATTATTGTGTGAGGTGCAATGTGTGCTTAGATCTTAAGTTTCTTAATAAATATGGATGCCTTTGCATTTGGAGCATAGATATTCAGAATTGAGAGTTCCTCTTGGAAGATTAACCTTTGATGTGTATGAAGTGCCCCTCTTTGTCTTTTTTGATAACTTTGGGTTGGAAGTTGATTTTATTCGATATTAGAATGGCTACTCCAGCTTGTTTCTTCAGACCATTTGCTTGGAAAATTGTTTTCCAGCCTTTCATTCTGAGGTAGTGTCTGTATTTTTCCCTGAGATGTGTTTCCTGTAAGCAGCAAAATGTTGGGTCCTGTTTATGTAGCCAGTCTGTTAGTCTATGTCTTTTTATTGGGGTATTGAGTCCATTGATATTAAGAGATATTAAGGAACAGTAGTTATGCTTCCTTGTATTTTTGTTGCTAGAGTTGGCATTCTGTTCTTGTTGCTGTCTTCCTTTAGGTTTGTTGAAGGATTACTTTCTTGCTTTTTATTGGGCATAATTTCCCCCTTGTGTTTGGGTTTTCCCTTTATTATCCTTTGACGGGCTGGATTCGTGGAAAGATAATGTGTGACTTTGGTTTTGTAATGGAATACTTTGGTTTCTTCTTCTATGGTGTGATGCTTTGTATATTCTTGGACCAGGGAGTGGCACCATTTGGAGGTGTGGCCTTGTTGGAATAGGTGTGACCTGGTTGGAGTAGGTGTATCACTGTGGGTGTGGGCTTAAAACTCTCACCCCAGTTGCCTGGAAGTCATGCTTCCACTAGCAGCTTTTGGATGAAGACATAGAACTCTCAGCTCTGCCTGCGCCATGACAGCATGGATGCTGCCATGTTCCCACCTTGATGATAATGGACTGAACCTCTGAACCTATAAGCTAGCCCCAATTAAATGTTGTTTTTTATAAGACTTGCCTTGGTCATGGTGTCTGTTCAGAGCAGTAAAACCCTAACTAAGACATATGGTAATTGAGAGTTTGGCTGGGTATAGTACCCTGGGGTGTCATTTGTGTTCTCTTAGTGTTTGTATAACATCTGTCCAGGATCTTCTGGTTTTCATAGTCTCTGGTGAGAAGTCTGGTGTAATTCTACTAGGTCTGCCTTTATATGTTACTTGACATTTCCCCTTACTGCTTTTAATAGTCTATCTTCATTTAGTGCATTTGCTGTTCTGATTATTATGTATCGGGAGGAATTTCTTTTCTGCTACAGTCTATTTGGAGTTCTATAGACTTCTTGTATGTTCATGGGCATCTCTTTCTTTTGGTTAGAGACGTTTTCTTCTATAATTTTGTTGAAGATATTTACTGACCTTTTAAATTAAAAATCTTCATTCTCATCTACTCCTATTATCCGTAGGTTTGGTCTTCTCATTGTGTCCTGAATTTCCTGGATGTTTTGAGTTAGGATCTTTTTGCATTTTGCATTTTCTTTGATTGTTGTGCCCATGTTCTCTATGGAATCTTCTGTCCCTGAAATTCTGTCTTCCATCTCTTGTATTCTCTTGCTGATACTCGCATCTATGGTTCTAGATTTCTTTCCTAGGTTTTCTATTTCCAGTGTTGCCTCACTTTGTGTTTTCTTTATTGTGTCTACTTCCCTTTTTAGGTCTAGTATGGTTTTGTTCATTTCCATCATCTGTTTGGATGTGCTTTCCTGTTTTTCTTTAAGGACTACTACCTGTTTGGTTGTGTTTTCCTGTTTTTCTTTAATGACTTGTAACTCTTTAGCAGTGTTCTCATGTATTTCTTTATGTGAGTTATTAAAGTCCTTCTTGATGTCCTCTACCATCATTATGAGATATGCTTTTTAATCTGGGTCTAGCTTTTCGGGTGTGCTGGGGTGCCCAGGACTGGCTGAGGTGGGAGTGCTGGGTTCTGATGATGGTGAGTGGTCTTGGTTTCTGTTAGTAAGATTCTTACGTTTGCCTTTCGACACCTGGTAATCTCTGGAGTTAGTTGTTATAGTTGTCTCTGGTTATAGCTTGTTCCTCTCGTGATTCTGTTATCGTCTATCAGCAGACCTGGGAGACTAGCTCTCTCCTGAGTTTAAGTGGGTAGAACACTCTCTGCAGGCAAGCACTCCTCTTGCAGGGAAGGTGCACAGATATCTGGCATTTGAACCTGCCTCCTGGCAGAAGATGAAGGCGCAAAACAGGGCCTATCCCAGAAGCTTTTAGCTTCTGTAGTCCACACTCTCACCTGCGCAGAATAGTCTCAGAGGGCTCCAGGAACCAAGATGGCTCCCCGAGATGCTCCAGCAAAGCCCTCCTGGCTGGGGTGGACACCTCTCCTCTGGCAGGGAAGATGCCCAGATGTCTGGAGCCTGAATCAGGGTCTGCCTCAGAAATTCTGTGGCTTCTGACTGCCCCAGAAGCTGTTAGCTTCTGTAGTCCACACTCTCACCTGCTCATACTAGTCTCGGTGGGTTATTCTGAAAGTTCCCAATACCCTTCCTCAGCTCTGCTTCCCTACCCACCCACTCCCACTTTTTGGCCCTGGCATTCCCTTGTACTGGGGCATATAAAGTTTGCAACACCAAGGGGCCTCTTTTCCCAGTGATGGCCAACTAGGCCATCTTCTGTTACATATGCAGCTAGACATATGAGCTCTGGAGGTACTTTATACAGGCACTTAGCACTATATACTTTACTCTTAGGGCTGCTTTCATTGTGTCCCATAAATTTTGGTATGTTTTGCCTTCATTTGCATTTAATTTTATACAGTCTTTAATATCTTTTTTTTTCTTTCATTTCCAGAGATCATTGAGTTGTTCAATCTCCAAGTGTATTTAGGCTTTAGGTTTTCTGTTGTTATTGAAATACAGCTTTATTCATATTGTCTGATATGATACTATTACTTCAATTTTCTTTCTTTTTTGAAGATTTATTTATTTATTTTATGTATATGGGTACAGTGTCGCTGTACTAATGGTTATGAGCCATCACCTGGTTGCTGGGAGTGAAGGTTGCTTACTTTGATCAGCCACGATGGCTCAGGATCTGCTTGCTCCAGCCTGAAGTTTTATTGATTACTATATGTAAGTACACTATAGTTGTATTCAGATGCAACAGAAGAGGACATCAGGTTTCATTCTGGATAGTTGTATGTTGTGGTAAATCTCCAACCCAAATATGCCCTGTCAATGATAACAGAACAGAGTTAATATGAATACAAGCTGTATGCTTAGACTGGGCAGATCTACTGCTACACAACCATCTTCTCCATCTATGAGACCCCTTAGAACTTGGGTTTCTCTAGGCCATGTGCTTTTCTGCTCTGCTTTTCTTCTTCCTCCTCCTCTGCATCCTCTCCCTCTCAAATTTTCTCCTTCTCTCTCTCACCTTCTGCTCCACCTTCCCTTTGATCTGCCCAATCATCAGCTCTCCTTTATTTTACAAATGAAGGTGGGAAGCAGATTTACAGGAAATCACCTGAGTGCTGACTCATTCCTTATTCACAACCACTCACAGGAGAATGGAATTAACATCTAATATAATTAGCTCCAGGGCTATTCACAACAGTTGGGAGCCACCAAGTGGTTGATGGGATTAGAACTCAGGACTTTCAGAAGAGCAGTTAGTGTTCTTAACTGCTGAGCCATCTCTCCAGCCCCACTTCAATTTTCTTTATCTGTTGAAACTTGCTTTGTGGGTGACTACATGGTTCTATTTGGAGAAGAATTCATGAGGTGCTGAGAAGAAGTTATATTGCATTGTGTTTGGGTGGAACATCCTATAGATGTTTGTTAAGTCTATTTGATTCATAGTGTCTGTTAGTTTCATTATCTCTCTGTTTAGTTCTTGCATGTTCACATGCATGTAGGGATCAAGGCTGGGTGCCTTCTTCATTCATACCCCACCTTCTGTATTCAGCCAGTTCTCTCTCTGAACCTGAGTAGACTAGCTTGCAGGCAAGCCCTGAGGTTGCTCCTGTCTCTGCCTCACCAGTGCTGGGATTACAGCAAGTGCTACCACTCTCAGATTTTATGTGAGTACTTGGGATCTGAACTTGGGTCCCTGTGTTGATGCTTGTGAAAGAACCACAACGTGAGGACTCCCCCACGTTCTGACTCAGGAGAGGTGACACCCCAAACCACTCATGAGAAAAGGTCTTGCTGCAAACTGCAAGAGGACTTTTATTATCAAGAGTGCTCTCGGGCTCACGGTCATAAACCACACAGGGGTAGAGAACCGTGGCTCCCCGAGTATCTGGGTAAGGGGGTATTTAAAGGAAGAAACCACAACTCAAAGGGGTGGGGAGAAAAACACCAAAAATACCAGTTAAGAATTACAAGGAAGTGGAAAGTCAAGACAGTTACAATGAACCTCTAGCAATAGCACTTTTGGATAGCGGGTTCCAGCCATGGTCAGGGTGGGTCAGGGTGATTTTCTTTGAATGAACACTCTCAGAACCCAGGAAGCAGGTGGGTCACAAGGAATGTTGCTATCTGTTTTATGATTAGCATACCTGGGAGCATTGAATCACAAAGGTCACATTCTCATGCCTGGGCCTAAGGCCTAGTTTTTATGTTATGCTCTTTCAGTGCAAGAGCTTTATATAAAGAGTAAACTCTCTAGCTCCAATATACTCTGTACTGTGTAGAAAATGCCCAATCTTTGAGAAGATTTCAAGAAGGAAAAAGAAAAATTCTAAAAATTATGTAAAAACATCAACATGAAATTAATAGACAAGAATTGGAAATGTCTCCTCACCACTGGAAACAAAAGATCTTTATGTTTACCATGTGAGAAGACCAAGTTCAAAGGGAGGCAGCATGTTTCAATGTATGGATACAGAAAAAGATGGGGTTATTTGTAGGGGTAAACATGTTTGAGAAGAAGAGAGGAATTATAGACTACAGTTAAGTATGGTTTGCCCATATATGCATGATGGGCTCTATGGTGTTTGCATAAGCTTAGCTCAAAAAGCAGCACTGTTAGGAGGAATAGCTTTGTTGGAGGAAATGTGTTACTGTGGGAATGGGCTTTGAGAACTATCCTGAGCTTATCCCTGTTCCGCAGGAAATAAACACAGGACATGCCAGGCTCTTCTGTGGTTAACTTTACTTCAATAACATAGTGAGGTAGACAAAGAAGGCTCAGAAAGTGTGTGGCTTAAATACTTTTTGGTGACGTGTCTAAACTAGGACTGGTAGCAACTCCCACGATTCTCATGCACCCTAGGGATAGGCTAAACACCCCAGGGGTTGGGCTAGTGCCCTGGGGGATGGACCGGTGCCCGGAAATGGGCTGGTGACTTTTGGCAGGTTTTTGCTTTTAGCACATGTGCATATAGCTTGTTCTTTGTTTAGGTGGCATAAGGCACTGCGGAGCCAGCGCCATCTTAAGATGGTAAATGTTATTGCGGCTCTCCACAGAGAACATCCTCCTAGTTGCCTGGGAGACAGTCTTCTGGATAACTTTAGTACAAGATGGAGAACTCTCAGCTTCTTCTCTAGCATCATGTCTGCTTGAATCCTGACATGCCTCTTGCAATGATGATATTGGATTGAACCTCTGAACCGATTAGACACCCAAATAAATTCTGACTTTATCGAAGTTGCCTTGGTCATGGAGCCCCTTCACAACAATGGACACCCAACTAAGACTGCCTTTATATTGAATCTGTGGAACTATTACATCGGTGATTGAGGAGGAGCCTTAGCAACAAATGCAAAATAAGCCTTTAATAAAATGAAGCAAAAGTTCATAACTGAAAACAGCCATGAAGCACACTGTGAATAAATGGGAAGGTGCAAAACTAAAACAAAACTTTGCATTACTTTGTAAGTAAATAGAGGCTCCCTAAATTAATAGGGCCTTTGGGTGTCAATAGGAAAGCCAGGGTACTACTCAGATGGTGACAGAGATGACAGGCTGCCCACATGAAGTGTGAGGGCATATTGGACATCTTGAAAATCACTGTGTAGACCAGAGTGGCTTCAGATTCACAGATATCCATCTGCCTCTAGCTACAAATTGGTGGGATTAAGGAATGTGCCACCATGCATGGCTAAACGATTATTTTAATACTAAAACAAGAACAGTGAGATGTGGATTAGGCAACAGGATTCAAATGTTATAAAAAATAAAGGAGAGCCACACAGTACTTCTACTGTCCTGTTGCTATTTCATTACATGTGCCCATGATGGCTGTTCCTGTTTGTCAACTAGACTATAAATGGAATGAACTAGAACCCAGAAATGGAGGCTACACATGTGACCCAGATCCTGAGGCAAGAAGGCATAGGCTTCCGATTGCATCTTGACATGAAGAGTTTGAGGCATAGTGACCATGAAAATCTTAGGCCCAGGAAAAGTAGTTCATACCTTCAATCCCAGAAGATTGAGGCAAACAGATCACTGAGTTTAAGGCCAGCATGTTCAAAGAAAGTTCCAGATTCAAGCAGGGTGGTACATACCTCCATGTGATCAAGACTTAAGTTATTTATTCAACTATATACTTAAATTTTCTTTTCTATAGAGATTAATGTATCTGTCATTAAATATGTCCCCTTTATGATTATATAACTTGAATTAACATAAATTTCTATCATCTGTCTGAGATAAGGTTTTTCAATTATCCCCTGTTAACATTTGACCTATAATTTAAGTTCAAAACCTTCAAATTTTTTACTCACCCATGGACTTTCATTAAATTCCTGTGTCCTTATTGTATAATCCTATTTCCCAGGTCTAAAATTGTCATATGTGCATGAACAATCCCAGAATTCTGTATGGATCACATTCAAAAGAATAAGTGTTTGCTCTGCCATAAATGTGTTCAAATTTTCTTTAAAGCATTTTTTTTTCATTCCAAACTAGGGTTTCTCTGTATAGCCTTGGGTGTCCTGGAACTCACTTTGTAGACCAGGCTGGCCTCGAACTCAGAAATCCCCCTGCCTCTGCCCCTCAAGTGCTGGGATTACAGGCATGCACCGCCAAGCCGGGCAAAAGAACACTTTCTTGCTTTTTCTAGAGTGTACTTTTCCTCCATGTGTTGGCATTTTCCATCTATTTTCCTTTGTAGACCTGGATTTGTGGAAAGGTGATGTGTAAATTTGGTTTTGTCACAGAATATCATGGTTTCTCCATCTATGGTAATTGAGAGTTTTGCTGTGGACTGTAGACTGGGCTGGCATTTGTGTTCTCTGAGCATCTGTATGAGATTTCTAGGATCTTCTAGCTTTCATAGTCTCTGGTGAGAAGTCTAGTGTATTTCTGATAAGTCTGCCTTCATAAGTTACTTGACATTTTCCCCCTGACTGCTTTTATTATTATTTCTTGGTTTAGTGCATTTAGTGTTTTGATTACTATGTGACAGGAGGAATATCTATTTTGGTCCAATCTCTTTGGAGTTCTGTAGGCTTCTTGTATGTTTATGGGCATCTATTTCTTTAGGTTAGGGGAGTTTTCTTCTATAATTTTGTTGAAGATATTTACTGGCCCTTCAATTTGGGAATTTTCACTCCCTTCTATACCTACTATCTTTTTGTTTGTTTGTTTGTTTGTTTGTTTGTTTTGTTTTGTTTTGTTTGGGACAGGGTTTCTCTGTGTAGCCCTGGCTGTCCTGGAGCTCACTCTGTAGACCAGGCTGGCCTCAAACTCAGAAATCCACCTGTCTCTGCCTCCCAAGTGCTGTGATTAAAGGTGTGTGCCACCATGCCCGGCTTCCTGTAATTTTTTAAGGGATTTTTTTCCTCTTTAAGGGCTTCCTGACAGAAACCACAAGGCTCCTGTCCCAGGCTGCTTCTAGGTTTCTGTGTCCTGAGGCTTTCAGGAGGGTCCCTGTGACCAGTAGTAATGGTTTTACCTGTGCTCACAGGTGTTTCAGTACTCCTGGGAGACTAGCTCTCTCCTGGCGCTATTTTGGTAAGGATCTTACCAAATGTGAATCTTAAAGCAGCCAGACTCTTCTGCAGGTAGCCAGAAACTGATGGTCTTCTGTCCTGGGAAGAGCCTAAGCATAGGAGTTGATTTTTTTCTTAATTACAAATATGGGTGAGTTAACACTCTTGAGCTTGTGATCAAATTGAATACTGTAGCTAATGGGACATTGGCAGTGAATCTCTATTGTTAAGTTTCTTTTGTAATATTATAGCATAACCATAATTTTGGAAAGCAAAACCCAGTTTTTATCAGTGCAAACCATCTGTTCTCTTTAAAATCAATACCAAGAGCATTACTTTGCGATTACAAAGTTTGTTTTCAAGTTCATATATATGAATGCATGACAGTACAGTTTTAATACCTCATAAAAGAGATATTCTTTTTAATCCATTTTTATTAGTTTAGTTCTAGGATAAGAATTACATAATATATTACTTGCATTTAGAAGTATGTTTAGAGACCTGCCTTCCTGGGTTGGCTCATGTCATTAGTTGTTGTTTAGAATGACTCCATCCCTGAGTTACCAGTTTTAAGGTAACTTTCTGTTACCAGTGTTCCAAATTTTTAATCATACCCAATGAGTTATAAGCCAATACTCCATAATGGAGACATGGAGTAAATATATTACTATTAAAACCAGTAAGTATCAAACATGACGTGGCTACACACATCTCATATAATTAGAACAGAAAAAAAAAGATATTAATTTATCCCTTAAAATGACAACCAAACCATAATTTATAAAATAACCACACCCAAAAGTCAGGGATCAGCATGACAAGACTGCACAATGTCGTCCTGCTGAGTTTAAAGGGTTGAGTAGGGGTGCGAAAATTAGAAAACCTGGTTAGAATTAAGAAAGCATTTGTTTTCCAGTCTCTGCATGCTTAGAACACTCAGGTTTTGACTGAAGTTCAGTTATCTGTCTGAAAGGTTGGATGAATCAAGTCCATTTTGAATCAGCAGCAATTTCTGAAACTGTTCTGGAAGCAAGTCTCTGAAAACAGTATAAGGAGGCAGGTACCTGGAAAAAGAGGTCAACTCAACATCCCAACTAATGAATCTAGTTGGCGGGGCACATTCTGCAAATGTGAATCTTACAGTAATGATTTCAGTTCTATTAAGATATTCATATGGAATGTGAAAGGAGCACAGATCAGTTAAGAATTAATTTTTGCTCCTTGTTAGAGCAGGTGAAAGACAACTATTCTTTTATGTGTTAATTAATCAATAATAAATCTTCATTCATGTCATAGGATGGATGACATGATGAATATTAAGTGTTGCATAACCAATAATATATATGTTCTAATTTTAGCTGAAGTTTTGGCTAGCGACTTTACATGTCTAGGCTAGTTACAGGGCTGTTCCCATGTGTAGGAAACAGCAAATCATGATGCCTGCCTGTTGGATTTTCTCAAACATTAATTTTTGGTAGCCAAGATCTTCAGGGGGTCTTCCCCTGTCACATCTGAGCTATATCACTCTGGAAGAGGTCCAAGGCAATTTCTTCCTTGCTATTAGCACAAATATAGATTCTCTCCCATAATACCATAGACTTTTAAATTTTTCTTTAAGGCAGTTTTTCGATTCATTTTCCATTGTGTAGAAATTAACACCTCTAATTATTTATTGTGGTAAGTTATCACTCTATCTTCATGCCTTTGTTTCCTACATTTGAGATCAAAGCCTGGATTACCTTATTCCATGTATACTCAACCACTTTTTTTATTAGATATTTTTTCATTTACATTTCAAATGCCATCCCCAAAGCCCCCTATACCCTCCCCCCCCCCGCCCTGTTCCTCAACCCACCCACACCTGCTTACTGGCCCTGGCATTCCCCTGTAATGGGGCATATGATCTTCACAATACCAAGGGGCTCTTCTCCCATTGATAGCCAACTAGGCCATCCTTTGCTACATATGCAACTAGAGGCATAGCTCTGGGTAGGGGGTACTGGTTAGTTCATATTGTTGTTCTGCCTATAGTTTTGCAAACACCTTTAGCTCCTTGGGTACTTTCTCTAAATCCTTCATTATGGGGCCTGTGTTCCATCCAATAGATGACTGTGAGCATCCCCTTTTGTATTTGCCAGGCATTGTCATAGACTCAGAAGAGAGAGCTATGTTAGGGTCCTGTCAGCAAAAGCTTTCTGACATAAGCAATTGTGTCTGTGTTTGATGGTTGTTCATGGGATGGATCTCCGGGTGGGGCAGTCTCTGGATGGTCTTTTCTTCTGTCTTAGCTCTGAACTTTGTCTCTATAACTCCTTCAATGGGTATTTTGTTCCCCTTTCTAAGAA
Organism: Mus musculus; assembly: GCF_000001635.26. Taxonomy (NCBI): domain Eukaryota; kingdom Metazoa; phylum Chordata; class Mammalia; order Rodentia; family Muridae; genus Mus; species Mus musculus. Next base: position 177,868,807 of record NC_000068.7, on the reverse strand, counting down.
GGTTCAAAGTATCCACACTTTGGTCTTCCTTTTTCTTGAGTTTCATGTGTTTTACAAATTGTATCTTGGATATTCTACGTTTCTGAGATAATATCTGTTTATCAGTGAGTGCATACCATGTGTGTTCTTTTGTGATTGGGTTACCTCACTCAGGATGATATCCTCCAGATGCATCCATTTGCCTAAGAATTTCATGAAGTCACAGGGCAGTGGTGGCGCCCGCCTTTAATCCCAGCACTTGGGAGGCAGAGGCAGGTGGATTTCTGAGTTTGAGTCCAGCCTGGTCTACAGAGTGAGTTCCAGGACAGCCAGGTCAATACAGAGAAACCTTTTCTTGAAAAACCAAAAAGAAGAAGAGAAGAAGGAGGAGGAGGAGGAGGAGGAGGAGGAGGAGGAGGAGGAGGAGAACATGAAGAAGAAGAAGAAGAAGAAGAAGAAGAAGAAGAAGAAGAAGAAGAAGAAGAGGAGGAGGAGGAGGAGGAGGAGGAGGAGGAGGAGGAGGAGGAGGAGGAGGAGGAGGAGGAGGAGGAGGAGAAAAAACTCCAAAAAGAATGTCATGAATGCATTGTTTTTAATTGTTGAGTAGTACTCCATTGTATAAATGTACCACATTTTCTGTATCCATTCCTCTATTGAGGGACATCTGGGTCCTTTCCAGCTTCTGGCTATTATAAATAAGGCTGCTATGAACATAGTGGAGCATGTATCCTTGTTATATGTTGGAGCATCTTTTGGGTATATATGCCCAGGAGTGGTATAGCTGGGTCCTCAGGTAGTACTATGTCCAATTTTTTGAGGAACCACCATACTGATTTCCAGAGTGGCTGTACCAGCTTGCAATCCCCCCCAACAATGGAAGAATGTTCCTCTTTCTCCACATCCTTGAGAGCAGATGCTATCGCCTGAGTTTTGTTCTTAGCTATTCTGCCTGGTATGAGGTGGGTTGTTTTGATTTGCATTTCCCTGATGGTTAAGGATGTTGAACATTTTTTCAGATGCTTCTCAGCCCTTTAGTTTTCCTCAGTTGAGAAATCTATGTTTAGCCCTGTACCCCGTTTTTTTTTTTTTTTATAATAGAGTTATTTGAATTTCTGGAGTCCAACTTCTTGAGCTCTTTTTATATATTGGATATTAGTCCTCTATCTGATTTAGGATAGGTAAAGATACTTTCCAAATGTGTTGGTGGCATTTTTGTCTGATTGACAGTATCTTTTGCCTTACAGAAACTTTGCAATTGTATGAGGTCCCATTTATCAATTTTTGATCTTACAGCACAAGCCATTGCTGTTCTGTTCAGGAATTTTTCCCCTGTGCCAATATCTTTGAGACTTTTCCCCACATTCTCCTCTATAAGTTCCAGTTTCTCTAGTTTTACGTGGAGTTCCTTGATCCACATCGACTTGACCTTAGTAGAAGGAGATAGAAATGCATCAATTCACACTCTTCTACATAATAACCACCAGTATTACCAACACAATTTGTTCAAGATGCTGTCTTTTTTCTACTGGATGAATTTAGCTCCCTTGTCAAAGATCAAGTGACCATAGGTGTGTGAGTTCATTTCTGGGTCTTCAAATTCATTCCATTCATCAACCTGTCTGTTGCTGTACCAGTACCATGCAGTTTTTCTCAAAATTCCCTGGTTGTACAGCTTTAGGTCAGGCATGGTCATTCCACCAGAGGTTCTTTTATCATTGAGAAGAGTTTTTGCTATCCTAGGTTTTTTGTTATTCTGGATAAATTTGAAAATTGCCCTGTGGGGAATTGCAGGCTGGTCTCCAGTCTAGCTGAGGTCTGAACCCTGATGGTCATAATTCACCTACATGTCATGGTAGTCGGTAGTCTTTCCCTCATGATCCTGGTACTCTGGCCCCTGCCTAAGGTACCACATCCCACAGCCCCCACAACAGAAGTATGGTCAGTAGTCATGTAAGCAATGGCCCAAGCTTCTGACCTTCAGGCTAGACTCCTCCCCAGTTACCTAGCAACAGTGTAGACCATAAAAAGGGATGCTCAGCCCCCACCTCGCTCATTTAACCTCTTATCCCTTTGTCCTCTCACCTCTCTCACCACTTCTCTCTCCTCCTCCTTTAGTCTTCTTTCCTTCTCCCTCCCTCTCTCTCTCTCTCTCTCTCTCTCTCTCTCTCTCTCTCTGTCTCTCTCTCTCTCTGTCTCTCTCTCTTTCTCCCTCCCTCCCTCCCTCCCTCCTTTCTACCTTCTCTCTTTCCCCTGCATTTCTATAATAAAGCTCTTAAAACATAGAGTCTCTGCTCTGCTCTTTCAAGTTTCTCTGTGCACTCTGGTCAGTGTTGGGAACTTCTTTCCCCGTCCCTGTATCCTACAACCCTGGTGGCTTTAGCAAACTAGCTCCAGGGGAGTACCCAGGCAGGGCTGTCCCTTGACCACCCCCTGAAGAGTGGGATAGAGGAATGTCTACACAAGGATGAATGGATAGGTAGATAGGCGCCCTCCCATGCCTGACTGACTAGAGAATAGGGAAACTTTGGCGGGACAGTGGGCATATTTTTCCTATCCCACTCTCTCCCTAGGGCCCTGGAGGGCCCTCCATACCCTTCTTATTTTGCTCCCAACATTGCCCTTTCTAATTCACTAAAGAATTAATTTGGAATTTTGATGGGGATTTCACTGAATCTGTAGATTGCTTTTGGCAAGCCATTTTTACTATAGTGATTCTGCCAATCCATGAGCATGGGAGATCTTTCCATCTTCTGAGATCTTCGTTCACTTCTTCAGAGACTTGAAGTTCTTATCATACAGATCTTTCACTTCCTTAGTTAGAGTCACACCAAGGTATTTTATATTATTTGTGACTATTGTGAAAGGTGTTGTTTCCCTAATTTCTTTCTCAGCCTGTTTATCCTTTGTGTAGGGAAAGGCCATTGAATTTTTTGAGTTAATTTTATAATCAGCTACTGCACTGAAGCTGTTTATCAGGTCTAGGAGTTCCCTGGTGGAATTTTTAGGATCACTTATATATACTATCATACCATCTGCAAAAAAAGTGATATTTTGACTTCTTCCTTTCCAATATGTACACCATTGACCTCCTTTTCTTGTCTAATTGTTCTGGGTAGGACTTTGAGTACTACATTGAATAGGTAGGGAGAAAGTGGGCAGCCTTGTCTAGTCCCTGATTTTAGCAGGATTGCTTCCAGTTTCTCTCCATTTACTTTGATGTTGGCTACTAGTTTGATGTAGATTGATTTTATTATGCTTAGGCATGGACCTTGAATTCCTGCTCTTTCCAAGGCTTTTATCATGAATGAGTCTTAGATTTTGTCAACTTCTTTCTGAGCATCTAACAAGATGATAATGTGGTTTTTGTCTATGAGTTTGTTTATATAGTGGATTACGTTGATGGATTTCTGTATATTAAATAATCCCTGCATCCCTGGAATGAAGCCTATTTGATCATGATGGATGGTTGTTTTGATGAGGTCTTGGATTCAGTTAGTGAGAATTTTATTGAGTATTTTTGCATGAATATTCATAAGGGAAATTGGTCTGAAGCTCTCTATCTTTGTTTGGTCTTTATGTGGTTTAGGTATCAGAGTAACTGTGGCTTCACAGAATGAACTGGGTAGAGTACCTTCTGTTTCTATTTTTTGAAATAGTGTGAGGAGAATTGGAATTAGGTCTTCTTTGAAAGGCTGAAAGAACTCTGCACTAATCCTATCTGGTCCTGGGCTTTTGTTGTTGTTGTTGTTGTTGTTGTTGGGAGACTATTAATGACTGCTTCTATTTCCTTAGGGGATATGGGAATGTTTAGGTCATTAATCTGATCCTGACTTAACTTTGGTACCTGGTATCTGTCTAGAAATTTGTCCATTTCATCCAGGTTTTCCAGTCTTGTTGAGTTTAGTCTTTGTAGTAGGATGTTATGGTGTTTTTTATTTCCTCGGGTTCTGTTGTTATGTCTCCCTTTTCATTTTTGATTTTGTTAAGTAGGACACTGTCCCTGTGTCCTCTAGTGAGTTTGGCTAAGGGTTCATCTATCTTGTTGATTTTCTCAAAGAACCAGCACCTAAATTGGTTGATTCTTTATATAGTTCTCTTTGTTTCCACTTGGTTGATTTCAGCCCTGAGTTTGATTATTTCCTACCATCTACTCCTCTTGGGTGAATTTGTTTCCTTCTGTTCTAGATCTTTTAGGTGTGTTGTCAAGCTACTAGTGTGTGCTCTCTCTAGTTTCTTTTTGGAGGCACTCAGAGCTATGAGTTTTCCTCTTAGAACTGCTTTCATTATGTCCCATCAATTTGGGTATGCTGTGGCTTCATTTTCATTAAACTCTAAAAGTCTTTAATTTCTTAATTTATTTCTTCCTTGAGTAGTGTGTTCTTCAGCTTCCACGTGAACATTGGCTTTCTATTATATATGTTGTTATTAACGGTCAGCCTTAGTCCGTGGTGATCTGATAGGATGTGTGAGATAATTTCAGAATTTTGTATTGGCTGAGGCCTGTTTTGTGACCGATTATATGGTTGATTTGGGAAAATGTGCCATGAGGTGCTGAGATAAAATATTTTGTAGACATCTGTTAAATCCATTCCTTTCTTAACTTCTGTTAGTTTCAATGTGTCTCTGTTTAGTTTCTGTTTCCAGGATCTGTTCCTTGATGAGAGTTGTGTTGAAGTCTCCCACTATTATTGTGTGAGGTGCAATATTTGCTTTGACCGTTACTGTAGTTAATTTAATAGATGTGGATGCTCTTGCATTTGGAGCATAGGTATTTAGAATTGAGAGTTCATCTTGAAAGATTTTATCTTTGATGTGAATGAAGTACCCCTCCTTGTCTTTTTTGATAACTTTGTGTTGTAAGTCGATTTTTTTCGATATTACAATGGCTACTCCAGCTTGTTCCTTTGGACCATTTTCTTGGAAAATCGTTTTCCAGCCTTTTACCCTGATGTAGTGTCTGTCTTTTTCCCTGAGATGGGTTTCCTGTTAGCAGCAAAGAGTTGGGGCCTGTTTCTGTAGCTAGTCTGTTAGTCTATGTCATTTTATTGGGGAGTTGAGTCTATTGATATTAAGAGATATTAAGGAAAAGTACTTGTTGCTTCCTGTTATATTTGTTGTTAGAGTTGGATTCTGTTCTTGTGCTGTCTTCCTTTAGGTTTGTTGAAGGCTTTCTTTCTTTTTCTAGGGTGTATTTTCTGTCCTTCCGTTGGTATTTTCCCATTATTATTTTGTCATGGAATACTTAGGGTTCTCCGTCTATGGTAATTGAGAGTTTTGCTGTGTTTAGTAGCCTGCGCTGGCATTTGTGTTCTCTTAGGGTCTGTATAACATCTGTCCAGGATCTTCTGACTTTCATAGTTTCTGGTGAGAAGTATGGTATAATTCTAATAGGCCTGCCTCTATATGTTACTTGACCTTTTCCCCTTACTTCTTTCAATTTTCTATCTTTATTTAGTGCATTTTTGTTCTGCTTATTAAGCGTTGGGAGGAATTTATTTTCTGGTCCAGTCTATTTGGAGTTCTGTAGGTCCCTTGTATGTTCATGGGCATCTTTTTCTTTAGGTTAGGGAAGTTTTCTTCTATAATTTTTTGAAGATATTTACTGGTCCTTTGATTTGAAATTCTCCATTCTCATCTACCTATTATTAGTAGATTTGGTCTTCTTGTTGCGTCCTGTATTTCCTGCATGTTTTGAGTTAGGATCTTTTTGCATTTTGCATTTCCTTTGATTGTTGTGTCCATGTTCTCTATGGAATCTTCTGCACCTAAGATTCTCCCTTCCATCTCTTGTATTCTGTTGCTGAGGCTTGCATCTAAGGTTCCTGATCTATTTCCTAGGGTTTCTATCTACAGAGTTGTCTCCTTTTGAGTTTTCTTTATTGTTTCTACTTCCACTTTTAGATCTTGGGTGGTTTTGTTCAATTCCATCACCTCTTTGGTTGTGTTTTCCTGTAATTCTTTAAGGGATTTTTGTGTTTCCTCTTTAATGTCTTCTACCTGTTTAGCAGTGTTCTCCTGAATGTCTTTAAATGAGTTATTAATGTGGTTCTCCAAATCCTATACGAGCATCATGAGATATGATTTTAGATCTGAATCTTGCTTTTCAGGTGTCTTGGCATATTCAGAACTCGCTGTGGTGGGTGAACTGGGTTCTGATGATGCCCATTGGTGCTGGTTTCTGTTAGTAAGACTCTTTCATTTACCTTTTGACATCAGGTAATCTCTGGTGCTAGATGTTCTAGCTGTCCCTGAATGGAGCTTTTTCCTCCTGTGATTCTTTAGCTTGTCAGCACTCCTGGGAGACCAACTGTCTCCTGTGTCCCAGTGGTCAGAACACTCTGCAGGCAAGCTCTCCTCTTGCAGAGGAGGTGCACAGAAGTCTGGAACTCAGATTCACCTCCTGATTCCGGAGGTCAGAGCCCTCCCTAGAGGCCGACTCTCTTCTGTCAGGGAAGGTGTCCAGGGATCTGGTTGTCAGCTTTGTTTTCCTGCTGAGGATGAAGGCTTGAAGGGACCCTGTCCAAGAAGCTTGGTTGCTTTTGTTCTCCATCTGCTCTCCTGCATAAACTGGTCTCAGTGATCCCAAGATTCTGGGTGTGCTAGGGCCTGCCTTTTTCCTTTGACGCTGTTGTTACTATCAGAAGACCCTCTGGATTTTTTTTTTTTTTTGTAACTTATGTTGTGTTCCACTCACCAGTGATCTGAAGGACCCAGGTGTGCTAGGGGGCCTGGAGCATGGAGATTACTCTGGGGACCTTAGGGCCCTCTGCCAAGATCATGCCGAAGATGGCATGGGGGGCGTAGGGGATAGCGCCAACCAAAAGTAACCCCAGCCACTGGTCGGGTGCTGTCCTTTGTCACTATTCCTGCTAGCACAAGACCCTCTGGATCTTGTGCGTGCCCGACTGGCCAGCAAGAATGACGCTGCAACAGGATCCTTCTGTACACTTTATTGGAAGAGCTTGATTGCAGAGGTGAAGAGACTCCAAGCCCAGAACTGGTGCTGCTTATATAGGCCTAGGAGAGGCGTGTCTCACACCCAGATTGGTTATGCATGGGTTATGCTTACCACCTCATTTGCATGTCTCACATCTGATTGGTTAGCTTCTCTCTCATCTGATTGGTTAATTCTCAAAACCTCATCTTGACCAAAAATCTTTACTGCCTACGTATGCATGGTAGCCAGCGGTTACCCTGCAATGGCACATATGGCCTGCAAAGGCACATGTGGCTTCCCACATCTGGATTTTTTTGAACTGATGTAGCTTTCCACTCACCAGTGATCTCAAGAACCTGGGTGTGCTGGTATGCCAGCCGTGTGAAGAGTCCTCTGGAGACATTAGGGCCCTCCACAGACATTGCCTCAAACACTCTTAAACAATTACCACTGTCTCATTTATCCTTAAAAGCAATTTATAAAATTTCATCGATTTCTCTCTATTCTTTTTTCTGATTATAGCTCTGGGCAGTCTCTACCATCTAACTCTGTCTGTTTCTGACCAGCCTGTATCTTTGTACTGCACCTCTAATTTCAAACTATCTGAGACAGACAGAAATCTTTGAGAAGGGCCCATGGTAAATCCAGTCCAAGAAGGATGTTTGGATCAGCTTTGGGGATTTTGCTGAGTCCCAACTCATTCCATGAACCCAGGAATTACGCATACCAATTCAGCTCAACTTTTATTTTGGTTGTGAACCTGCACAGCCTGGTGACAAACCAGATGGCTAAGCCAAACCAGCAAATCCACTAAGAATTCACTTTTCCACATCCATTAATTTCACATCTTAACATTTGGTATTCATTTGAGAATCTCCAATTAGTTTTTGTTTTATTTTTGTTTTTTTTGTTTTTTTGTTTTTGTTTTGTTTTGGTTTTTCAAGACAGGGTTTCTCTGTATAGCCCTGCCTGTCCTGGAACTCACTTTGTAGACCAGGCTGTCCTCGAACTCAGAAATCCACCTGCCTCTGCCTCCCGAGTGCTGGGATTAAAGGCATATGCCACCATGCCCAGCTTCCAATTAGTTTTAATACTAAGTTCCAGCCTATAGGTGTGATGCCTCCTGTAGACTAACTTGGTTACTCTGCTCTCCTATAGGATGCCACCTGTGTAAATTCCTAGCTCAGCTTGCAAGTGCTTTGGAGTCTGAAATGAAAGACAAACAGCTTTATTTAATATGCCAAATCAGCTTATTGGTTGGGACACTCCCAAACACCCACATTGCTAAGGGCTTCTCTGTGATACTCCTGAATTACTAAAATCTATAGCCCATCTTTGCTTCCCCAGAATCAATCAGAGGAGGGAATACTGGAGTCACTGTTTCCCAGCTGTTATGAGGCTGGTATTCTGTCTTTCCCAGCTCTCAAGCTGGCATCCAATTCCTTTACTGGCATAGAGATCCTCTTTGTTCCCCTTGTCATGAATCCAAAAGTCCCACCTTTGTCTCCTGCTTAGCCATCAGCTGCTGGCACTTTTGTTTCCCATTTACAATCAGCTTGGGGCAGGGAATCTCAGTGTCCCAATACAGGATTATCATGCAATTTGGGAACAATTTAACACGAGTAGCATGAGAACCAATACACAATTGGGAATAAGCAGAAAAAAAAAAACAAATCAAACCAAACCAAACACCAGGCCCTAAGTATTGCCTTTTTGTTATTACCCTGCATTTACTCATATGGTGAAAATAAGTTCAAGTTTCCAGGCATGGGGTATTGTGGCTGTCTCTAACAGTCTCTAACAGTCATAATGACTGTCTCTAACAATGCTTTTTGCTTTTCATCTTGTTTGTGCTCCTCAAAACATAACACCTGTTCTTTACCACCAAAGAACAAATCCATATGATTGGTTAAAGTATAAGACCCTTATTCTATAACAGTAGACACTGTAATCTACATAAGCCCTTATCCCTAAATCCTGATTGGTGTGAAAATGAAGCTATATTTGGAAGGAATGTTTCTGTCTGTTCCTCCTTTTTTTTTTTAATACTTCTTTTCTTTATATCTTCATTGTCTAATCTATTTTTACAAACCAGACCTTATACTCGTTGTCTTATTCAGGGTTTCTATTCCTGCACAAACATCATGACCAAGAAGCAAGTTTTACAGGAAATGGTTTATTGGGCTTATGATTACATACTGCTGTTCATCACCAAGGAAGTCAGGACTGGAACTCAAGCAGGTCAGGGCACAGGAGCTCATGCAGAGGCCATGGAGGGATGTGTCTTAACTGGCTTGCTTCCCCTGGCTTGCTCACCCTGCTTTCTTATAGAACCCTAGTCTACTATCCCATAGAGATGGTCCCACCCACAAGGGGCCTTTTCTTCTTGATCACTAATTGAGAAAATGCCTTATAGCTGGATCTCGTGGAGGCATTTCCCCAACTGAACTTCTTTTCTCTGTGATAACTCCAACTTGTGTCAAGTTGACACAAAACTAGCCAGTACAATTGACACCTTGTCAACTTGACACACAAACACATCAGAACTAAGCCTCAATCCTTAGTTTCTTCTTCATCCCCAAGATATACACAACTTTGAAAGTCCCACAATCTTTACATATTAAAAGTTCAATCCTTTTAAAATTTCCAATATCCTTTAAAAACCAAAGCCTTTTCCAACTAAAAGTCTCTTACCTATGGAATCCACTAAAATATTTTCTCCCTTCAAGAGGGAAAACTATCAGGGCATAGTCACAATCAAAAGCAAAAATTAAACTCCAACTGTCCAATGTCTGGGATCCAACTCACGATCTTTTGGGCTCCTCCAAGGGCTTGGGTCACTTCTCCAGCCCTGTCCTTTGTAGCACACATCTTGTCCTCTAGGCTCCAGATGCTTGTACTTTACTGCTGCTGCTGTTCTTGGTGGTCATTCATGGTTCTGGCATCTCCAAAACACTGCATGACCCCTTAATTTCTGGGCCATCAATTGCACCTGAGGCTGCACCTTCACCAAATGGCCTTCCATGGCCTCTCACAGTGCTGGGCCTTAGCTGCTCTGCATGATCCCTTTATACCTTCAAAACCAGTACCACCTGGGTAACTCTTACACATTACCAAGTCCAGCCACAGCACAAGATACAACCTTGGCTATCTCTAGAACACTGCCTCTGTCCTCTCAGAAAACACTTCCCAGAAGATGCCACCTCAATGATGCTGTTCTATTCTTAATCTCTGCTAATTTTTTAGCTCCAGTTAACCAGCATCAATAGCCCCAGCAATGCAAAGTTTTCACTCTAGGAGTTCTGGTATCTTGTTAATTACAGCTGATTCTTCAGCCCTAGCTAACCAGAAACTTCACAAATCAAAACTGTAATGGCCCTGAAAAGAGTCTTTAATTTTCCCTGTGAAATTTCACAAGCCAGGCCTCCATCTTCTGCACTGTTCTCAACATTATCTTCCAAGCTCCTACACAACATCCCATAGAGTTCTTAACACAGAATGGATCTTCTGGCCCAAAGTTCCAAAGTCCTTCGACAGTCCTCCCAAAACATGGTTAGGTTGTCACAGGAATACCCCACTCCTGATACCAATTTGTCTTAGTCAGGGTTTCTATTCCTGCACAAACATCATGACCAAGAAACAGTTGGGGAGGAAAGGGTTTAATCCAGCTTACATTGTCCACATTGCTGTTGATCTCCAAAGGACGTCATGACTGTAACTCAACCAAGACAGTAATAAACATTTCTTGTATCCCCTTGATTTCCTTTGTATGATTATTTTCACGATGGTGATTTAGAAATGATTAAAAGCTTCCCCATATTTAATGCATTCATAGGGTTTCTTTTTCATAATGATGAAGATTTGGGAAATCTGAAAGGTTTCACCATATTATATTCCTTAATTTCTTTGCAGTATGGATTGTTTCATTGTGAAGACTCTAGATATATTCAAAAAGCTTCACCATTTTAAATACTCTCACAGGATTTTGTCTCTATTATGATTTTTTTAGCATTGATACATTTTTTAAAAAATATTTTTATTACGTATTTTCCTCAATTATATTTCCAATGCTATCCCAAAAGTCCCCAGACCCTCCACCCAACTCCCCTACCAACCCACTCCCACTTTTTGGCCCTGGTGTTCCCCTGTACTGGGGCAGACTCCCCGCCCAAGGTGCCCTGGTGCTGGTGCCAGTGCCAACTGTAAGGGACTTGTGACCCTGGTCAGCCTGGTTTTCTGCTTCCCTAATTAATGCTGTCTCAAGTCCTGTACAATTGGATTGGAGCAGCAGTTGTGTTCCATTCACCAGAGGTCTTAAGATCCTGTGGGAAGTCCTCTGGGGACCTTGGGGGTGTCCGCAGACTCCCCGCCCAAGGTGCGTCAGTGCTGGCGCCGACCTGAAGGGACCTATCCTTTACTTTTTATTTCTTCATTGTCTTCCCTTTTCTCTCCCATTAACTGCTTCAACCTTTAAAATGCATAGTCACTTTTACTTTTAAATTATTGTTAATGTATGAATTTTATTGCAGTTCAGTTGCAAGACTTTCCTATTAAGAAATAGAGATGGCTGCACAGGACATTGCATGCATAATTAAATATAAAAAGAAAGGACCCTGGACCTTTTAAATATAAAATACTTGGTCTGCAGGACTAGAACATTCTTTTACATGTAAATTTTTCAGACTAGGGCTATGTCCACATGTAGGATGGAACAGCAGAGCTTGGAAGGTTTCAGCTGTTTGAGTCATTTGCTCTGTGATCCAACGGTGAAGGAGCTGCTGTTGTCCTGAGGCCCAGCTGGGTTTTCCAAGCTAATGAGGGACTATGGTCACGCCTAACAATCAGAAACACTAGGGGAAGGTAGCTTACAAGATCTTTACAGGATTCTCCTCAGATGCATGTGTTAAATGCTGCCTGGAAGACTACAAGCCATTTCCTGGTTATTATAATAATCTCCATTGACAGTACAGGAGGAGCAAGTCTGCAGAGCTAATTGAGTCTGATCTGCTGGTTCTAAATGGACTGTGGGTCAGAGTGTGGTTCTGTTGGTCCATGTAGTGATCATAGCAGAGACCCTTGTCCTTTGACTCTTCCTGAGTGTGGTTTTACAGGGGTCCCAGAGGCTCGGTAGCCCTGGAAGTGGGAAGGTATGGAACTTAAATGTCACTATGCAGTGTATGTAGAGGCATTGCTTTTTTTGTGCAGAAGGACAGCATTGGAAATGCAATGGTTTGATTTCTAGAATTCCTGACCCTTCTGTATTCAGTTTTGTGTGATTATTTTTATGAATAGTTTAGAAGTTAGTAGTAAGGAGCTGACAGCGATCATCCTTCATAAATATTTGATTAGATTCCTTTTACCTTTCTGTTACCTTTTGTCAAAATGGCATGATTCACAGAACTTCAATTCTTGGTTACAAAAGGAGCTTCTGACAGAACTTGTGCAGAAGTTTCTCAGGTGTTGATGGTGCTGGGTGGGTGGATAGGAAAGATTGGAACATGGTGCATATGGAAGGAAGCATTGTTTTGTATATGGGCTGGAGTGGGGCTGGTTTTGCCTGAAATTACTAAGGGTCATGAGCACCTATAGAGCCATAGCCCAACTTTCTGACCATCTACAATTACAGAGAGAGCTCTGGAGCATGGGGCCTCTCTGTTTGGAAGACAGATCAGTAGTATCTGTAGGGTCAGAATTATAAAAGTTTAGGAGGCACTTTGAGTTATTTTTATTGGAGTCATGAAATATGATTTTATTTTATTTCTATACACACACTAGTATAGGTAATATTGGTCAAGATCACATTGTTCCTGATGTATTTGCCTTAGTTATTTAAGAAAAGTTGAAAATTGGTCACATGGAAATGGACAGAGGAAGCTTTCCCTGATATTGTTTTGCTGCTATGTGGGCTACTATGAGCAATGTGTCTAGGGTAAGAGATAGTGGGCTTGGTCTTAAGATAGACTGTTTAAGGAGGACTGACTATGGTTGAGGAGGGTGTGTCTGCCCATACTTGCGGACTAAGACAGATACATGTGGCAAGAAAGAAAGGGGAGATGGAAAAGGTCTTTTGTATCTGCAGGTAACATGGACAGGTGAGAGGAAACTGCATTCCTAAGGGCACTCTTGCATATTGGTCTCAGGGAGCAAAAATGAGGGAAGGTCTAGCAGCATTCTGCATGGTTCCATGTATTAACATCTTAATACTATGGCATCAGGTTCCCAGAGATCATTTATTTACTTAAGGTTTTGTTGTCCAACTGTGAAAGATTGGATAAAAAGTACTATGTGGGTGGGCAGGGCAGTCAGCAAGTATTCATTTAGAAGTACACATTTACACTCTTGCCGGTATCATATATTTTTTTATGTACACACGCTTCAAATCTTTTAGGATTTAGTCACCTATGATGGTGTGCATGTGAACTTAACTCAGGAAGAGTGGGCTTTACTGGATCCTTCTCAGAAGAATCTCTACAAAGATGTGATGCTAGAGACCTATAGGAATCTCTCAGCTATAGGTAATATTATGATTTTTTTATTTGCTTTGTAAAATGTCTATGTTATTGTTATTTGTTTTTGTAATTTCAAATGAGAATGAGGAAGAATAAGGTGAATAAATCACTAATGGTTCTAAAGTTCAAGGGAGTTAGTAACTTAAATGTTGCCTAATTTCCAATAATGTAACACACTTTCTCTGGTACTGGGTTTAGGTTACATTTGGGAAGGACATACAATTGAAGACCATTTTCAAACTTCTAGAAGTCATGGAAGGTAATTTTCCTCTGCAAGCTGAGGAGAAAATGCCTATGAAGAAAGTTTAGCGTGTGCTACAGGTTGTAAAGAAAACCATTAGGGTATAATAAGCACACCTTTCACTTATGGATGTATACTGAATTTCATAAAATCATATATGTCTATAGCAGGTATGTAATTATACTTTGCAAGGCATTCCATTAGTTCAAAGACAGAGAAATAATGTCTTAACATATATATATATATTAGTGTTTAAATCAAGCCTAGTAGAGTCATGCTGTACAAGTGCAAGTCTCTTCAGTCTTATATTGCTTAGCTATTGCAAAAGGAACACATAGTGATTAGGTGACAAGTATATGTCTAAAACCTAGTAATGAGCAAATAATCCATAGTATATCTGAGCTTAATGAAATACTTGTAATAACATTGCTAAATTTAGTGAGATGGACAGTTTATAAGATTCAAGAATCGTTTTGTGGTAAAACCTTAACTCTGTACCACATCTCTGTGGTGAAAAAAAGTCCGCTGTGTGAATATAAAATGGAACTTATTCATTTGTTATTCTCTTTTGATATGGATGTCATAGGTTAGGATGGATACAGGCCTTGTGAGCATTGGGGCATTGAAGGAAGCCACACACCTTTCACTTTTCCAGAATGATTAGAGGATATGCAGTATACCACACTTTGAGTAGACATTCTAAATGTGCTATAAGTTTATAAATAATTAGTTTTCCAACATTATTGGGACAAATACCAACTCAAACTGCTGAAAAATCACAATAAGAATTAGGGTAGTAGAAATTTTCTTCTGTTTGCCTTTGTTCATGTTCCAAATGTAGTATTACTTTCATTATTAAAAAAATCGTGAATGCAGAGTTCTTCCTGTTTTTTTCAAATATGTGAATAACCTTTTAAAAGTATGCTATAAATGTGAGCCAGATAATCAGTACTGTTCCCATTCCATGTATCCTCAAAGATGTAAAACAATCCATAATGAAGGAGAAAACCTTTGAATGTAAAAGTCATATTATGTTAACATTAGATTGCTTTTTTCAATGAAGCCAAATTATAAAAAAAAATTCATACAGATAAAAAGACTCAACAGTACAATCAATGTGAGAAAGATTTCACGTGTGCCAATTGTATTTGCAGGCATGAAAGAAGTTGTACTGCAGTGCAACCCTCTGAGTTTATTCAATGTGGTAAAGCCTTTGCATATCAGAGTCTTAGACAAAGGCATGAAAGAACACATAATGGAGAGAAAGACTATTGCTGTAACCAATGTGGTAAAGACTTTATAATAAGCAGTCATCTCCAAATACATAAACGAAGAAATACAGGAGAGAAACCCTATGAATGTAACCAATGTGGTAAAGCCTTTGCAGGAAGTGGTGTCTTCCAAAAACATAAACGAAGACAAAGAGGAGAGAAACCCTATGAATGTAACCAATGTGGTAAAACCTTTGCTGTAAGGAGTGACCTCCAAATACATAAGCGAACACATACAGGAGAGAAACCCTATGATTGTAAACAGTGTGGTAAAGCTTTTATAAGAAGGGGAGACCTCCAAATACATAAGCGAATACATACAGGAGAGAAACCCTATGAATGTAACCACTATGGTAAAGCCTTTGTAATAAGCAGTAATCTCCAAATACATAAGGGAACACATACAGGAGAGGAAACCCTATGAATGTAACCAATGTGGTAAAGCTTTTATAAGAAGTGCGGACCTCCAAATACATAAGCGAATACATACAGGAGAGAAACCCTATGAATGTAAACAATGTGGTAAAGCCTTTACAAAAAGCAGTAATCTCCAAATACATGTGCGAACACATACAGGAGAGAAAACCTATGAATGTAACCAATGTGGTAAAACTTTTATAAGAAGTGGTCACCTCCGAATACATAAGCGAACACATACAGGAGAGAAACCCTATGAATGTAACCAATGTGGTAAAGTTTTATACATAGTGGTAAGCTCAAAAGACATGAAAGAACACATACAGGAGAGAAACTCAATGAAGGCATCTAATGTTATAAAACCTTTGCAGCAAGCATTGTTTTCCAAGTATATAAATGAACACATACCAGAGAGGAACCTTTTAAATGTAACCAACGTGGTAAAGCTTTTTCGAAAACCAATCGTCTTTACACACATAAAAGCACATATAGTTGAGAGAAATGCTTTGACTTCAACCAATGTAGTTATACTTTTTCAAAAAGCAGTCATGAACAAAATCATAAAAGAACACGTATAGGAGAGAGATTTTTGGATGTTAGCAATGTCCTTTTACACCTTATTCACAAAGCAGTGGTCTCCAAATATATAAAGAAATACATACAGGACAGAAACCCTATGAATATCATCAATGTTCTAAAGCCCTTCTACATCACAATCATCTTCAAATCCGTAAAGAACATGAGCTGCAAAGAAATCCTCTGAATATCACTAATTAGGTAAGGTCATTGTACAAAAGAGACATTTCCCAACACAAAAGTATACACACTAGATAGAAACCCTATGAATATAAGAATGTGGTAAACATTTTATAAGTCACAGTAGTCTCTAAGTAAATAAAAGAAGACAGAGTTGAGAGAAACCCTATGAAAGTTATCAAAGGGACAAAGCCTTGTACATAAAGATCTTCAAATACATAAAAGTAGACAGAGGTGAGAAACCCTATGTCTGTAATGCATGTGGCATTGCCTAGACTTATGAGTCATATTCAAAGACACACACAAAAATCATAATAGAGACAAAATCCTGTGAGAGTATTTAATATGGTGAAGCTTTTTGAATATTTCTAGAGTCTTCACAATGAAACAATCCATACTGCAAAGAAATTTAGAAATATAATATGGTGAAACCTTTTCAGATTTCCCAAATATTCATCATTATGAAAGAGAAACCCTATGAATGCATTAAATATGGGGAAGCCTTTAAACATTTCTAATTCTTCATCATCATGAAAATAATCATACAAAGGAGATCAAGGGGATACAAGGCATGATTCTTATTGTCTTGCTTGAGATATAGCCCTGACATCCTTTGGAGATCAACAGCAATGTGGAAAGTGTAAGCTGGATTAAACCCTTTCCTCCCCAACTGTTTCTTGGTCGTGATGTTTGTGTAGGAATAGAAAACCTGACTAAGCCGGGCGTGGTGGCGCACGCCTTTAATTCCAGCACTTGGGAGGCAGAGGCAGGTGGATTTCTGAGTTCAAGGCCAGCCTGGTCTACACAGTGAGTCCCAGGACAGCCAGGGCTACACAGAGAAAATCTCAAAAAATCAAAAAAAAAAAAAAAAAAAAAAAAAAAAAAAAGAAAAGAAACCCTGACTAAGACAAATTGGTATCAGGAGTGGGGTATTCCTGTGACAACCTTACCATGTTTTGGGAGGACTGTGGAAGGACTTTGGAACTTTGGGCCAGAAGATCCATTCGGTGTTCAGAACTCTGTGATGACTCTGTGGGATGCCGTGTAGGAGCTTGGAAGATAATGTTGAGAATAGTACAGAAGATGGAGGCCTGGCTTGTGAAATTTCACAGGGAAAATTAAAGACTCTTTTCAGGGCCATTACTATTTTGGATTGTGAAGATTCTGTGGTTCTGGTTAGCTAGGGCTAAAGAATCAGCTGTGATTAACAAGATACCAGAACTACTAGAGTGAAAACTTTGCTTTGCTGGAAATATTGATGCTAGTTAGCTGGAGCTAAGAATTTAGCAGTGATTAAGAAGAGACCAGCATCATTGAGGTGGCATCTTCTGGGAAGTGTTTTCTGAGAGCACAGAGGCAGTGTTCTAGAGATAGCAAGGTTTAACATTTTACTGTGGCTTAACTTGTTAATGTGTAAGAGTTACCCAGGTGGTACTGGTTTTGAAGGCATGAAGGAATCATGCAGAGCAGCCGAGGCCCAGCCCTGTGAGAGGCCATGTATGCCATTGGTGAAGGTGCAGCCTCAGGTGCAATTGATAGCCCAGAAATTAAGGAGTCATGCAGTGTTTTGGAGATGCCAGGACCATGAATGACCACCAAGAACAGCAGCAGCAGTAATGTACAGGCATCTGGAGCCTAGAGGACAAGCTGTGTGCTACAAAGGACAGGGCTAGAAAAGTGACCCAAGCCCTTGGCGTTGCCCAGAAATCGTGAGTTGGATTCCAGACATTGGACAATTAGAGTTTAATTTTTGCTTTTGATTGTGACTGTGCCCTAATATTTTTCCCTCTTGAAGGGAGAAAATATTTTAGTGGATTCTACAGTTAAGAGACTTTTAATTGTAAAAGGCTTTGGATTTTAAAGGCTATTGGATATTTTTAAAGGATTGAACTTTTAATATGTAAAGATTGTGGGACTTTCAAAGTTGTGTATATCTTGGGGATGAAGAAGAAACTAAAGGTTGAGGGTTACTAGTGATGTGTTTGTGTGTCAAGTTGACAAGGTGTCAATTGTACTGGTCAGTTTTGTGTCAACTTGACACAAGCTGGAGTTATCACAGAGAAAAGAGCTTCAGAAATGCCTCCACCAGATCCAGCTATAAGGCATTTTCTCAATTAGTGATCAAGCAGGAAAGACCCCTTGTGGGTGGGACCATCTCTCTGGGCTGGTAGACTTGGGTTCTATAAGAGAGCAGGCTGAGCAAGCCAGAGGAAGCAAGCCAGTTAAGACACATCCATTCATGGCCTCTGTATCAGCTCCTGCTTCCTGACCTGCTTGAGTTCCAGTCCTGACTTCCTTGGAGATGTAGAGCAGTATGTAATCATAAGCCCAATAAACCCTTTCCTCCAAAACTTGCTTCTTGGTCATGATGTTTGTGCAGGAATAGAAACCCTGAATAAGACAATGGGTATAAGGTGTGGATTGTAAAAATAGATTAGACAATAAGGAAATAAAGAATCCAAGGAACTAAAGGGAACTGCAACCCTATAGGTGGAACAACAATATGAACTAACCAGTACCCTGGAGCTCTTGTCTCTAGCTGCATATGTATCAAAAGATGGCCTAATAGGCCATCACTTGAAAGAGAGGCCCATTGGACTTGTAAACTTTATATGCCACAGTACAGGGGAACGCCAGGGCCAAAAAGGGGGAGTGGGTGGGTAGGGGAGTGGGGGGGTGGGTATGGGGTACTTTTGGTATAGCATTGGAAATGTAAATGAGCTAAATACCTAATAAAAAAATGGGAAAAAATAAAGAAATAAAGAAAAAAACTATTAAAAAAAAGGAGGGACAAACAAACATTCCTTCCAAATTATAGCTTCATTTTCACGCCAATCAGGATTTAGGGATAGGGGCTTATGTAGTTTACAGTGTCACCTGTTATAGAATATGGGTGTTATAGTTTAACCAATCATATGGATTTGTTCTTTGGTGGTAAAGAACATGTGTTATGTTTTGAGGAGCACAAACACGATGAAAAGCAGAAAGCATTGTTTTCTGTCTTTATGTTTTCAAGAACAAAATATGGGTAAAGTTAGGTTGGATCTCCACAATACTCCATGCCTGGAAACTTGAACTTAGTTTCACCATATGAGTAAATGCAGGGTAATAACAAAACGGCAATACTTAGGGCCTGGTGTTCGGTTTGGTTTGGTTTTTCTGCTCATTCCCAATTGTGTATTGGTTGTCATGCTACTCATGTTAAATTGTTTCCAAATTGCATGATAATCTTGCATTTGAGACACTGAGATTCCCTGCCCCAAGCTGATTGTAACTGAGAACAAAAGTGCCAGCAGCCAATGGCTAGGCAGGAGACACAGGCAGGACAGCTAGAACATCTAGCACCAGAGACTACCAGATGGTGAAAGGCAAACGAAAGAATCTTACTAACAGAAACCAGGACCACTGGGCATCATCAGAACCCAGTATGCCCACCACAGTGAGTCCTGAATATGACAACACACCTGAAAAGCAATATTCAAATCTTATCTCATGATGCTGGTATAGGATGTTCAGAAGTGCATTAATAACTCATTTAAAGAAATTCAGGAGAACACTGCTAAACAGGTAGAAGCCCTCAAATAGGAAGCACAATAATCCCTCAAGGAATTATAGGAAATCATTGCTACACAGGTAGAAGACCTTAAAGAGGAAAGACAAAAATCCCATAAAGAATTACAAGAAAACACAACCAAAGAGGTGATAGAATTGAACAAATCCATCCAAGATCTAAAAATGGAAGTAGAAATAATAAAGAAAACCCAAAGGGAGACAACTCTGTAGATAGAAACCCTAGGAAAGAAATCAGGAACCTTAGATGCAAGCATCAGGAACAGAATAGAAGAGATGGAAGGGAGAGACCCAGGTGCAGAAGATTCCATAGAGAACATGGACACGGCAATCAAAGAAAATGCAAAATGCAAAATGATCCTAACCCAAAACATGCAGGAAATCCAGGATGCAAAGAGAAGACCAAACTACAGATAATACGTATACATGAGAATGGAGAATTTCAACTCAAAGCACTAGTAAATATCTTCAACAAAATTATAGAAGAAAATTTCCCCAACCAAAAAGTGATGCCCATGAACATACAAGGGACCTATAGAACTCCAAATAGACAGGACCAGAAAAGTATCTCCTGACACATAATAATCAGGACAACAAATGCACTAAATAAAGATACAATATTGAAAGCAGTAAGGGACAAAGGTCAAGTAACATATAGAGGCAGGGCTATTAGAATTACACCAGATGGTCCCTTTCAGTCGGTGCCAGCACCAGGTCCCCTTGGGCTCAGAGTCGACGGACACCCCTAAGGTCCCTACAGGACTTTCCACGTGATCTTAGGGCCACTGGTGAGTGGAACACAACTTCTGTTCCAATCCATCATGCACGGGACCTGAGACAGCATTAGGGACACAGAAAACCTGCCTGAACAGAGTTACAAGTCCCTTCCAGTTGGCGCCAGTACCTTCTCACCTTGTGTGCAGAGTTGGCAGACACCCCCACGATCTCTAGAGGACTGTCCACGCTATCTTAGGACCACTGACCAGACAGCTCCATGCTCCTCAAAGGAGACACCACTTCCAGGCACTGTAACATGCCCAGGATCTTTGTCAACAGGATCCTAGGATAAAAGGAGCTTGGTCATACCACTATTTCAGGGTCTCAGAGGAAGCTTGACTGCCAAAAACTCTGACACACCCAGAATCTCAGGTTCACAGGAGCCCATAAGCAAAGGATCACAGAGAAAGCTGGACTCTTAGGAGTCCTGAATCAACCGGGATTATATGAACGACAGGCTCCAATCAGATATATTGAGGACAGCAAATACTTGAGATAATCAGATTGCAGAACAGAAGCAACAGAAACCAAGGTTACTTGGCATCATCAGAACCAAACTCTCCCACCATAGCAAGTACTGGATACACCATCACACCAGAAAAGCAAGACATGGATCTAAAGTCACTTCTTATGATGATGATGGAGGACTTTAATTAGGAAATACAGGGAAACACAGGTAAACAGCTAGAAGCCCTTAAGGAGGACACACAAAAATGCCTTAGAGAGTTACAGGAAAACAATACCAAACAGGAGATGGAATTGAACAAAACCATATAGGATCTAAAAAGGGAATAGAAACAAAAAGAAAACCCAAAGGGAGACAACTCTGGAGATACAAACCCTAGGAAAGAAATCAGGAACCGTAGATTCGAGCATCAGCAACAAAATACAGGAGACGGAAGAGAGAATCTCAGGGGCATAAGATTCCATAGGGAACATGGACACAACAATCAAAGAAAATGCAAAATGCAAAAAGATCCTAACTCAAAATATCCAGGAAATTCAGGACACAATGAGAAGACCAAACCTATGGATAATAGGAGTAGATGAGAATGAAGATTTTTCTTTTTTTTTTTTTAAAGAAACAACTTTATTTTTTTTTAAGATTTATTTATTATTATATGTAAGTACACAGTAGCTGTCTTCAGACACACCAGAAGAGGGAGTCAGATCTTGTTACGGATGGTTGTGAGCCACCATGTGGTTGCTGGGATTTGAACTCTGGACCTTCGGAAGAGCAGTCGGGTGCTGTTACCCACTGAACCATCTCACCAGCCCGAGAATGAAGATTTTTCAACTTAAAGGTGAGCAAATATCTTCAACAAAATTATAGAAGAAAACTTTCCATACCTAAAAAAGAGATGCCCATGAACATACAAAAAGCCTACAGAACTCCAAATAGACTGGACCAGAAAAGAAATTCCTCCTGACACATAATAATCAAAATAACAAATGCACTAAATAAAGACAAAATATTAAAAGCAGCAATGGAAAAAGATCAAGTAACATATAAAGGCAGGCCCATTAGAATTACTGCAGACTTTTCACCAGAGACTATGAAAGCTAGAAGATCCTGGACAGATGTTATACAGACACTAAGAGAAGACAACTGCCAGCCCGGGTTACTATAACCAGCCAAACTCTCACTTACCATAGATGGAGAAACCAAAGTATTCCATAACAAAACCAGATTCACAAAATATCCTTGCACGAATCCAGCACTTCCAAGGATAATAACAGAAGAAAACCAATACAAGGATGGAATCTATGCCCTAGAAAAAGCAAGAAAGTAACCTTACAACAATCCTAACAGAAGAAGCCACAAGAATAGAATGCCAACTCTAACAACAAAAATAATAGGAAGCAACAATTACTTTTCCTTAATATCTCTTAATATCAATGGACTCAATTCCCCAATAAAAAGACATAGACTAACAGACTGGCTACACAAACAGGACCCAACACTTTGCTGCTTACAGGAAACCCACCTCAGGGAAAAAGATACTACCCCTGAGTGAAAGGCTGGAAAACAATTTTCCAAGCAAACTGTCCGAAGAAACAGGCTGGAATAGCCATTCGAATATCGAATAAAATCGACTTCCAACCCAAAGTTATCAAAAAAGACAAGGAGGGGTACTTTATAGTCATCAAAGGTAAAATCTTTCAAGAGGAACTCTCAATTTTGAATATCTATGCTCCAAATGCAAGGGAAGCCACATTCATTAAAGAAACTTTAGTAAAGCTCAAAGAACATATTGCACCTCACACAATAATAGTGGGAGACTTCAGCACCCCACTTTCATCTATGAGCAGATCGTGGAAACAGAAACTAAACAGGGACACAGTGAAACTAACAGAAGTTATGAAACAAATGGATTTAACAGATATCTACAGAACATTTTATCCTAAAACAAAAGGATAATAAATCTCAGCACCTCATGGTACCTTCTCCAAAATCGACCATGTAATTGGCCACAAAACAGGCCTCAACAGATACAAAAATATTGAAATTGTCCCATACATCCTATCAGATCACTATGGACTATAAGGCTGATCTTCAATAACAACATAAATAATAGAAATCCAACATTCACCTGGGAACTGAACAACGCTCTCCCCAATGATACCTTGGTCAAGGAAGAAATAAAGAAAAAAATTAAAGACTTTTTAGAGTTTAATGAAAATGAAACCACAACATACCCAAACTTATGAGACACAATGAAAGCAGTCCTAAGAGGAAAACTCAAAGCTCTGAGTGCCTCCAAAAAGAAAGCAGAGAGAGCACACACTAGCAGCTTGAAGCACAACTAAAACCTCCAGAACAAAAGGAAGTAAAATCACCCATGAGGAGTAGATGGCAGGAAATAATCAAACTCACTGCTGAAATCAACCAAGTGGAAATGAAGAGAACTATACAAAGAATCAACCCATCAAAGAGCTGGTTCTTTGAGGAAATCATCAAGATATATGAACCCTTAGTCAAACTCACTAGAGGGTACAAGGACAGTATCCAAATGAACAAAATCAGAAATGAAAAGGGAGACATAACAACAGATCCTGAGGAAATAAAAACCACCATCAGCTCGTACTACAAAACTGGAAACCTGGATGGAATGAACAAATTCTAGATAGATACAAGGTACCAAAGTGTACTCAGGATCAGAATAATGACCTACCAGTCCTGTGTCTCCTAAAGAACAATTGCAATTCTAGTTTTGTAATCACCTACTATGAACCTTGGCCTTGAGTTTAAATAGAAAATTTCCTGTGTTTTTACTCAGGGCTGCTATTCTCTCCTAATTCAGAGGAGACTGCAGGATTGGCCTGGAAATAAAATAACTTTTTACTTCACATCATTTAGGTCATTGCTCCTTAGTTCTTGACAGTGCAACCATAAGTATTTTTTAAAAATATGGACGTGACTATGTAGAACAGTGTGTCCTCAAATTCTTGGATGTGAATTTGCCTCCAAACTGCTGGAATTGATAGCACATGCTATTATGTTTGGCTATATTCATTTTTGAAAATGATTGTATGGCATTGGATCCAAACATCTTAAATGACTTTAAGGGTTATAGTACTGTCCCAATTCCCCAATGCTCTTTATATCATGTTATTAATTTTGTTTTTCTTTGCCTGTGAGTGTGTGTGTGTTTGTGTGTGTGTGTGTGTGTGTGTGTGTGTTGATATGTAACAATGGCTATCCAAAATCTCAGGGATCTCCTCTGAGCTCTGAGTGCCTGGACTGAAGCAATGCATTGCATGCTACTGAAAAGGTGAGCTCAGCAACTTTGGAAAATTCCACCACACCCCTCCCCTCCTGAAAGATAATGGTCATAGAACATGTAGGCACCCCTGTGCTCCAGAAGGGAGAAGCTAATTTAATTAAATTCTGCAGACCATAGGGGGGACCTACTGCTGACCACATGCAGATAAGGGAAACCCAGAGCACATAGACACACTCCTCAAGGTGAAGAGACAGGTCGCATACCCCCACCACCTCTCCTCCTCTGAACTCCCCCTGCCCCCGCAGCCAAGAAAAGCCCTTGCTACCTCAGCCCATAAAGACCAAACTCTTTAAAGGGTACACTCTTCCACTAGTCACATTGTGTCTACTTGCTGCTGCTCTGAAAACTGTATAAAAAAATTAATGAATGGGCTGTATGAGGTCACCACCTCTCCTTCAGGTGTAGTATAATCCCAAACATTCAAACAATAAATTCCTCTTGCTTTTTGCATTGATTTTCTGCTCTGCATTGTTCACTCAGGGGGTTCCCTGTAAGCTGATGCTTGCCAGAGTTTTACTTTATCCACAGCTTCGCAATAAGGTCTCTTGAAAAGGTCAACTCAGGAACTTTGGGAAGGTCATGAAACACTTGCCCCTCCATAAGGGAGAGGGTAATTAACATTTCTCAGACCACAGGGCAGGAACCAACCTGTGGGTGGGGACACATTCCAGAGGATGGACCATTGCCTCCTTTCAGACAAGGGAAGTTCCTGGTCACCTCATTCCCTAAAGACCAGTTTAAAGGTTGCACTGTTCCACCAATCATATTGTGCCTAGTTGCTGATGCTCTATTCTGCCCCTGGAAACCATATAAAAACTTGGTTACTACAGAATGGCATGGTTTCTGCCCCTTCCACAGGACCAATGGATGTGGGCCTCTGAAAGTGCTAATGACTACCATGAGCTTAAGGCTTGTTTACAGAATAATGTACATATTTTACAATCCTCCTTTAAGGAATGTTCTCCCTGTTAACATTAATGAGTGCATGATGATCAGAGACAGCACAAGTCCAAAAGCAAAGCTGTGGCTAACGTCTCAGCCAAATGGTAAATGCTGGGACTTTCAAGTGAGCCCTTAAGACTGTGGAACAGACCCCTAAAACATCGATTAAAATATATATTATTTCTCAATAATAATAATGTATATAAATTATGTGGGACGTCAAGAATCTAAAGGAATGAAAGCCAACTTCTCAGAAAGAAACTAAGGAAGGAGATAAAGAGATTAGGAAAGTGGTAATCACAGAAGATCTCACACAGCTAATGTTTTTGTTGTTGTTGTTGATGATGATGCTTAGAAAGGCTGACAGATTGCTGATTTCAGGGTCAGCCTGGGAAAGAGCAAATTTAGTCTCATGTGTGGTAGAAATGGTAATTTAAGGCCTGGGTCCCACCCAGCCTGTTTGAGCTTACCTTTATGCTTCACAGAGGCAGGCAGATATCTGCTTTTGTAAGGTTAAAAGAAAATGTGTGCTTTCTGTCTTGTAAGAATTAATTTCCTGTGGACACAGGATGCTATTTCTTAAGACAATCAAAAGGAAACCTGGAGAAAATGGCTGGGTTGAGAGACATAATAGTAGATTGTGTTTATGGTATGCAGGAGATGACCTACTGAGTGAATTTTTTAGAATAGCAGGAGATAGCTGCTTGGTGAACAGTCTCCAGCAGAACATAGACAGAGAGCTGTCTGGAGACCTGCAGAGCAAGCAGATCAGAGAGGAGCAGAACACAGCGAAAGGAGGATGGGAAGCTGTCTCCTGCAGAGCATAGACTGACAGCTTGGACACAGGACTTGATTACCATCCTTTGTTTTCATGCTCCCAGACACCCCTTCTCTCTCTACCAGTCTCCAAGCCCAGGCTTGGTCCTTGGCAACAGAGGTATACTTTGATATCATTAATCTTACATCTAGATGTCAGGACTTAGAGCAAATGTATCACTTATGTAACCATCCAAGTCAATGCCAGGTACCAGCTTATACTCAAGTATTTTCATAGAAGTGTAGCTACAGATGAGTGAACTCCCATTTGAGTGCTAGGAAGTGAAATGGGTTTGAGCAGTGCTCTTAACAACAACTGAATGATCCCTGTAGCCCACTAATCTACTTTCAATAAAATAAGAGAGAGTGCTATACATTATAGATTTGAGATACAAACACCAGCTTTGAGGAAGGCTGAAAGAAGATAGTGACTTTGAGGAAAGAAAGCTGTGTGTGCTTCAGGTGACAGAGCTAGAAGAGTGGGAATTCCTAAGACCTTGTGGCTAAGGCAATTTCATCATAATCTCAAGTTGCTGAACAAGAAACTGTAACTTTTGATGGATTCCCTTTTGAATTTTGGTCTTGTTTGTTCTGTTCATTGTTTATAATGCTCCGATTCTTTCTGGTAAGGCTTCTTTTGTGACATTGTGTGTTGAAAGCATAATAGGCTCTCTTTAGGATATGGTACAGTGATGTTAGGTAAACAGGTGTTTTCACGTTTGAGGAGACAGATGGTAGTTAAATTAATATGGCTCCCATAGACTCATAGGTTAAATTAATATGGCTCCCATAGACTTATAAATTAATATGGCTCCCATAGACTTCCTAGTTTGTGGAACTGTTTGGGAAGGAACACAGGTCTGCCTTTTTGGAAGAGGTGTGACACTTGGGTGCATTTTCAGGCTTTATCCTCTTCTGAACACACCCATATTGCAAGCTCCCACTTTCGTGGAGTTCAAAACGAGTTCTCACCTTTCCCTTGATTTACAGCTAAGACCTTGTAATACAAGAGGAACTTTCCAGATGCATTTATGTCCAACATTTTTATAATTTATGGATGATTCTGGATGACTATGAGGTAAGAATGTCCTTCAATATCTCAGCTTTTACATTTGATCATCTTCAGAAAAGAATTTAACTTAACATTCATAGGAGTAGGCAAATCTATGTGTAAATGTGTCTAGATTCCCTGAGTAAAATCTCAATGCTCCCACACTTGAAGAAAGGCATTGCTTTGGAAATGGCTCCTGTGCTCTCCTTACCCATCACCGGAAAAATCTTTTGAAGCTGTTCTGTCTTGTCTGCTGTGCTAGGTATTCTTGTCAGTCAAATTGAACACATCTGGAATTAGCTGAAACAGAAAGAGTTGGGTACTGTGAGGGATTTTTCTTAATTGTAGTTTTCAATCTGGGAAAAGTATTTTTAATCTGGGTCTTTTGGGGTGATAAGATCCAACTTGGATCTAGGCAACAGCTTATGGTGACAGCCTACATATATAAAGGACATTGAAGATGGTAGCTCTATCTCTTTGCCTTAATGCCCTACCTCTTTCTAACAACTTTTTGTTGTTGTTGTTGTTATTGTGTGTGTGTGTTTGTTTGTTTTTTTGTTTATTTTTTGGCAGTAGTGCATAATTTTGAAAATTAAGGTATGTAATGAAGACTAGTTGAGATGTCAAGCCACATGAACTGAACCACTATTGGAAATTTTAAATGTGTAGACAGCCTTTTTTGGACTGGTTGAATGGCATCCTGTGAGTCATTCTAATAAATGCATTAACTATATAATAGAGATTCATTCTATCAGCTCTGTTCATCAGGAAAATCTTTGATAGCACAGCTGTGGGTTTGTGGTTGTTGTTTCCTGCTTTGCTCTGAGGCTTGTCTCAGAAACACCAGGTAAACAGTGCTTGCAGTGTAGCTGAACCCAGCCTGAAGGCACCAAACAAATATTGCTTTCTAAAATCTTTCTTAATTGTTAATATTCTGGGCACATTTCCACTTTTGGGACAGATTTAACTCCATTGTAATCTGATTTATTGACTGTGAGAGCCATCCAACTTGAATCCAGGAGGAAGAAGTGGAAATATCTTCTGAGTGCTGTGATTGGAGCTTAAGGAAGCTCCAAATTTGCAAAGCAGGGAAGCATAGAGTTACTGCCCACAAGGGGGTAGAAGCAGGCAGTTGAATAGCAGGGATGTGAAGCCTTACTTTCTCCAAGGGGATTGATGGGAGGACAGATCGGTAAGCAATTGGATGAGAGGCACTTGTGTTAATGAACTTCAAATCTGCAGATCTGGAAAAGGTTTGGCCAAAGCTGGAACCTCTATGCTGTGTCTCTTTAACATACTCTAACCCTAAGGGTGGTGCTCATGTCACTCAAGACTCAATAGCCAATCAGAACCTCCACGTTGACCTGCCAGTCAGAAGAGGAGGCGGCTCTTCCAGGTCAAGCTTGCAAGTTCCTTTCTGTAACTCAGCGGTCATGAGAGTTTCTGTGTGATGTGTTCTGCGTGACTCTACTGGGTGTTGTGAGAGAAGGTTAGTCAAGCTCAGAACTCCAAACATGGTAAGTGCCAGGTCATCTCCTGCGGTGCCGTCGGTGTGGGGAAAAGAGGGGAGTGGGAGAGAACTCGCTTCTGGCCAGAGTTCCATTGCGCTGGGCAGGCAGGAGCGGGAGGACTGCAGGACGCTTTCCACATGGCCGCGGGTGGCTGTCTGGCCGTGGGAAGGCACGGACCCAACTCGGTGGGTGGTGGAAAAGGGCAGCTCTAGGCACCAGGTTCCCAGCCTCCAGCATCCCACGCTGGATACCCCGGAAGAGCTTAGGACAGAATGGGGTCCCCGGGGTGGCACTGGGCTTCGGGGCCAAAGGGAGGAGAAGTTGGGGGATAGGGGCCACTGAATGGTTCCCACGCGAGCGAGCATCCTTGGTCAGGTCCGGGGCTGGAGCACAGGATGGCCTTCTGGCAGGAGGTTTTCTTTTTAATTTTTGTTACTGTGTGAATTTGATTGCAGTTTGGCTGCAGGGCTTCCCAAGTATGAAGCAGAGATGGCTGCACTGGACATTGCCTGTATAATTTAATAATGTTCTTTAATTGCAGAGAAAGGCTCTGTGCCTTTAAAAAGGAAAATAAGTGGAGTCTGGAAAATTTTAGTGAATGCAAATTTCCCAGACTAGAGCTCTGTCTGCAACTGTGGCAGAATTGCTGAGCCAGGAAAATTTCAGCTGTCTGAATCATTTGCTCTGTGATCTTACAGTGGAGGAGCTGCTGTTGTCTGAGTCCCAGCTGTGTTTTCCAGGCTAATGAGGGACTCTGTCCATGCCTTTCTATCAGGAACCCTAGTGGAAGGTAGCTTGGGGTTCTTTATGGGAGTCTCTTCAGAGCCATCTGTTGCAAACTGTGAAGAAGGCCAAAAGCCATGTCATGGTGATTGTAATTGTCTCCTTTGCCAGGCCAGGAGGAGCAAGTTTACTGAGTTATCTGAGTCAGATCTGCTGGTTCCAAGGACTGTGGTTCTGTTGGTCCATGTGGTGATCATAGCAGAGGCCCTTGTCCTTTGCCCCTTCCTGAGTGTGGATTAATGGGGATGTGGGAAGCTCAGTAGCCCTAGTAGCTTGTGGGCTTGGGTACCAAAGGTTTTCCACGGAGATCTCTTGCCAGCCTTGGTGGGAGGGTTCCAGCAAATAGAAAGGAATGCAGGCAGGGAGGGGAAGTTGCAAACCTGCTTTTGCAGTGCCAGTCAACTCCACCTCCCTCTCTGCTGTGCCATGCAGTAATTCTGTGCCACCCTACACTGAGTAGGGTCCCCAAGTGCACTGGGGGCTTGGTCAGTAGTGGTTTTTTTAGATACTTGGCAGTTCCCTTGTGCAGGGTTGTTTTATTAGACTTCTCCTGAATTTGTCCCAGTGTATTCTAGCTTCTGCAAACTTCATAGAGGTCTCCATTTCTTTCCACTTATCCCTGTAAGTAGGATACAAGAAGCTACTCTTCTTCTTTTTTTTTTTTTTTTTTTTTTTTTTTGATTTTATTTTTGAGACAGGGTTTCTCTGTGTAGCCCTGGCTGTCCTGGAACTCACTCTGTAGACCAGGCTGGCCTCGATCTCAGAAATCCGCCTGCCTCTGCCTCCCAAGTGCTGGGGTTAAAGGCGTGCGCCACCACGCCCGGCTGATGCTACTCTTAAAAAGTTTACTTGGCATAAGACATAGCTTGTGTAAGCTCTCCCTACTGCAGCTGTTGTAAATTCTACCTTTTACTTTTGCTATTTTTCTCATCTCCTGCGACCTCCAACTCAGGAACCCATCTCTGAGAAATGGCTTGCTATTTCAGGGCTCTGAGGCACTTAATAAATGTTCTGGGGGTCTTTGCTTTGTATATCTCCTAGCTGTCTTAAGTAGGACTTGTAATCTCCAGTCCATATTGAAATTGTTCAAAATAACCTGGGGACTGAACAGGAAATAAACTTATGGATGAGAGCATGTGTGGAATGCAAAACCTGTTTTTGCCTGGCTGGTCTTTGAGCATTAGCCTCACCTGAATCCATGCTGCCATTAAGAAAATTTTCCTAATTAATATTTTAGTTGTATATGGAGTATTTCTTTCTGGGATGACATGTTAATTCTGGGAGAGCTGTCTCTTCTTCCCCATATAGAGATGTTCTAAGACAAGTATGTCGACTCAGGTAGCCTTGATCCTGGTCTGCTGTTCTCCAGGACAATGACCTTGCTTTCCTCTTGATATAAATTTCTAAATTCTTGAGTTAAAGAATGTAGCAAAAAAGTGTTTTATAGTTGCTCATTTGAGTCATATAATGAACTATTCATTTCTTCTACCTTCAGTAGAGAACAGGAACAATAGTTTACTGTTATCTCTGTCAGGTGAAACAGGGCGGGAGCGAGTTAGATCATAGAGAAAACCACAAGAGAATCTGCTCCAGGTGTCACCCTTCTAGAGAAGGATAAGAGTCAGGCAGGGTGAATAATTTTGTAATTTAACAGCATGTATTAAATAATGCATGATATTAAATAAAACTAGATTGGTGGGTGCTTAGTTTGTGCAGGTTAGCTTGAGCCAGTGATAATGAATTTCTGTTTTAGGATCTATACTATATAGATAGAATGTATCAGAAATGTAAAACACATGCCATTAGCTGGAGCTGTGTGTGTCAGATTATAGATCTCAGTAGTTAACAAAGCACATAGGAGCAAGTTCAAATACTATCTTATTAATGCCATTTATTCTACGAGGAAGAGCATGATCTTTTTCAAATCAGTACAGTAATATATTTTTTCAGTTATTTTTATCTTTTTAAAAAGTTATTTTTTGGTACTACTTTTTAAATTTCATTTTCACTATCCATACGTGACCTCTTACATGTTTCTGTTCTCCAATATTGACCCCAAATTAAGAATATCATTCCTATTTTTAAAGAGATTTCATATCTGTCTGCTTAGAGAAACATCTCCTGTAGCTTTTTCTTTATGCCATGGAGTAAAGACTTGCTTTGAACTCCGAATCCTGCCTCTGCTGCCCAGGGCTTGGAAAACATTCCTACAGCTGCTTTCAGGCTGGGTTCTGACTGATCAGTGAGCCAAAAGACACCAGGGAATGAGTGTTGTCTAACCTCCCTGGGTGACAGGGTTACAAGTTAGGGGATTACAAATAAAGAGGGACAGGTATAAGGTTGAGTTCACTGACCAACTTTGAAGCTGGTCTACTTGCAGCACAGAAGAGGAGGAGGAATAAGGTAGGTGAGGCCTTTCTGCTTTGGCAGTAGTTGACATTCACCATGAGGAGTCAAGGAATCAATTTTACACAATCAGTAAAATTCCATACTGGCCATCTTGTGGCATTTCCCAGATTAGGGCAATGACAAATGAGATCACAGGCCCTGACCATTACAGCATATTGCTGGCTTACCTCACCATCTACCCCAGGAGTAGGACAGCCAATCTCCCAGCTGTCATTCTGTATGCAATCCAATCATTTGGGAACTGGCCTTTTCATCTATCATTAATCCTCCTGACCTGGCTCTTGCTTCTCCCCTCCTTCCTCTCTTCACAAGGTCCAAGGTCATGTCTACTCTATATTTTCCCAGGTACAAATGGGTCTGGCTATGTTCTCACTTTGTGTATAATATACTTTCTACTCCAACATACCTAGGAGCAGTGATGTCTTTTTTTAAAAAATATCTTCTTTTTCTACCTTTTTCTCGCCCAATGGCTGCTTTTAGTCTTAAAATTCAAACCCACTTTCACTTTGAAATTTTTGTTAATATATGAATTGGATTGCAGGTTGGCTGCAGGACTTCCCCAGTAAGTAGTATAGATGACTGTAGTGGGTATTGCATGCATAATTGAATATACAAAGAAAGGACCCTGGGCCTTTAAAATGGAAATTACTTGGTTTGCGGGACTAGATCGTTCTTTTAAATGTAAATATTCCAGACTAGGGCTCTGTCTGCTTGTAGGGTGTAACTGCAGAGTTTGGGAGGTTTTAGCTATCTAAATCTTTTGCTCTGTGATCCCACAGTGAAGGAGCTGCTGTTGCCCTGAAGCCCAGCTGACTTTTCCATGCTAATGAGGGACTATGGGCAGGACTAACAATCAGGAACACTAGGGGAAGGTAGCTTACAGGTTCTTTACAGGATTCTCCTCAGATGCATCTGTTAAAAGCTGCCTGGAAGACCACAAGCCATCCCCTGGTTATTATAGTAATCTCTGTTACAGTACAGTAGGAGCAAGTCTGCAGAGCTATTTGAGTCCGATCTGCTGATTCTAAATGGACTGTGGATCACAGTTTGGTTCTGTTGGTCCATGTGGTGATCATAGCAGAGGCCCTTGTCCTTTGACTTCCTGACTGTGGATTTACAGGGGTAGGGGTGGCTCGGTAGCCCTGGGAGTGGGAATGTATGGAACTTAAATGTGACTATGCAGTATGCACATACAGGCATTGCCTTTGGTGTGCCGTAGGACAACATTGGAAAAGTAATGGTTTGATTTCTAGAATTCATGACCCTTCTGTATTCAGTTTTGTGTTTCTAGTTTTATAAATAGTTTAGAAGGTAGTAGTAAAGAGCTGTCAGCGATCATCCTTCAGAAATATTTGATTAGATTCCTTTTACCTTTCTGTTACCTATTGTCAAAATGGTGTGATTCACAGAACTTCAATTCTTGGTTACAAAAGAAGCTTCTGACATGCAGAAGTTTCTCAGGTGTTGCTGGTGCTGGGTGGGTGGATAGGACAGACTGGAGCATAATGCATATGGCAGGAAGCAGACATTAAATTATCATTCAGCATTTTTTTTTTTTTTTGTATATGGGCTCCCGTGGGCCGGTTTAGCCTGAGAGTACAAAGGGTCATGAACAGCTGTAGAACAATAGCTCAACTTTCTGATCATCTACAATGACAGAGAGAACTCTGGAGCATGGGGCCTCTCTGTTTGGAAGTCAGATCGGTAGTAACTGTAGGGTCAGATTTATAACAGTTTAGGGGTGACTTTGAGTTATTTTTATTGGAGGCAGGAAATATGATTTTATTTTATTTCTATACACATCCTAGCACAGGTAACATTAGTCAAGGTCACATTGTTCCTGGTGTAGTTGCCTTAGTTATTGAAGAAAAGTTGAAAATTGGTCACGTGGAAATGGGCAGAGGAAGCTTTCCCTGATATTGTGTGGCAGTTCTGTGGCCTACTATGAGACTGTCCTGTCTAGGAAAACAGATAGTGGGCTTGTTCTTTAGACAGACTGCTTGGTCTTTGGGAGAATTGGCTATGGTTGAGAAGGGGGTGTCTGCCCAGACTTGGGGGCTAAGAAGGGAAGGGGAGATGGAAATGGTCTTTTTTATCTACAGGTGACATGGATAGGTGAGAAGAAACTGCAGTTTTAAGGGAACTCTTGCATATTTGATCTCAGGGAACAAAAATGTGGAAAGTCTACCAGCATTCTACATGGTTCCATACACAACATCTTAATACTAAGGCATCAGGTTCCCAGAGATCATTTATTTACTTAAGTTTTTGTTGTCCAACTGTGAAAGACTGGATAAAAAGTACTATGTGGGTAGGCAGTGCAGTCATCGAATATTCATTTTGAAATAATCCTTTACACTGTTTCTGTATATTTTGTTTTGTACACACTTATCAAATCTTACAGGATTTAATCACCTATGATGACGTGCATGTGAACTTTACTCAGGAAGAATGGGCTTTGCTGGATCCTTCTCAGAAGAGTCTCTACAAAGGTGTGATGCTAGAGACCTATAGGAATCTCACAGCTATAGGTAATATTGTGATTTTTTTTTATTTACGTTATAACATGTATGCACAACTGTATCTTTGTTATTGTTATTTGTTTTGTTAATTTCAATTGAGAATGAGGAAGAACAAGATGAATCAATCACTCATGGTTCTAAAGTTCAATGGCGTTAGTAACTTAAATGTTGCCTAATTTCCAATAATGTAACATACTTTCTCTGGTACTGGGTTTAGGTTACATTTGGGAAGAACATACAATTGAAGACCATCTTCAAACTTCTAGAAGTCATGGAAGGTACTTTTCTTCTGCAACCTGATGAAAAAATTCCTATGAAGAAAGTTTAACGTGTGCTACAAGTAGTAAAGAAAACCACTAGGGTACAATAAGCACTGATTTCAGTCATGGATGTTTACTGAATTTCATAAAATCATATATGTCTATGGCAGATATGAAATTATTGTTTGCAAGGCATTCCATTAGTTCAAAGAAAGAGATATAATGGCTTAACAGATATGATACTGTTTAAATCAAGCCATGTAGAGCTATGCTGTACAAGTGCGAGTGTCTTCAGTCTTATATCGCTTAGATATTGCAAAAGGAACACACAGTGATTAGGTGACAAGTATATGTCTAAAACCTAGTAATGAGCAAATAATCCATAGTATATCTGAGCTCAATGATATACTTGTAATAACATTGCTAAATTTAGTGAGATGAACAGTTCATAAGATTCAAAAATGGTTTTGTGGAAAAACCTTAATCTCTGTACCACATTTCTGTGACGAAAAAAAGTCAGCTGTGAATGTAATGTGGAATTTTCACTTGTTATTCTTCTTTTGATGTGGATGTCATAGGTTAAGATGGATACAAGTCTTGTGATCATTGGGGCATTGAAAGAAGCCACATACCTTTCACTTTTCCAGAACAATTAGAGGATATGCAGTATAACATATTTTGAGCAACATTTAAATGTGCTATATAAGTTTATAAATAATTTGCTTCGAACATTGCTGGGGACATTTACCAACTCAAACTGCTGAAAATAGTAATGAGAATTAAAGCAGTAGAAAATTTTTTTTCTTTTGCATTTGTTCATATTCCAAATGTAGTATTACTCTCATGATAACAAAATTTGTGAAAGCAATCATTGTGCAAACACTGGGAGTTCTTCCTGTTTTTTTTCAAATATGTGAGTAACCTTTTATAGAAAAAGTATGTTATAAATGTGAGCCACATAATCAGTACTGTTTCCATTTCATATATCCTCGAAGATGTAAAACAATTCATAATTTAGTAAAACTCCTTTGAATATAAACAAAGTAATATTACGTTAACATTAGATTGCTCTGTTCAATGAAACCAAAATTTAAAAGAATTCATACAGATAAAAAGACTCATCAGTATAATCAGTGTAAGAAAGATTTCACGTGTGCAAATTTTATTTGCAGGCATGAAAGAAGTTGTTCTGCAGAGCAACCCTCTGAGTTTATTCAATGTGGTAAAGCCTTTGCATATGAGAGTGGTAGACAAAGGCATCAAATTAAACATACTGGAGAGAAACACCATGACTGTAACCAATGTGGTAAGGACTTTAGAACATGGAATGTCCTGCAAATACATAAGCGAACACATACAGGAGAGAAACCCTATGACTGTAAACAATGTGGTAAAGCCTTTGCAAGAAGCTGTCATCTCCGAATACATAATCGAACACATGCAGGAGAGAAACAGTATGAATGTAACCAATGTGGTAAAGCTTTTAAAAGAAGGAGTGACCTCCAAATACATAAGCGAACACATACAGGAGAGAAACCCTATGAATGTAAACAATGTGGAAAAGCCTTTGTAAGCAGTGGTGAACTCCAAAAACATAAACGAACACATACAGGAGAGAAACCCTATGAATGTAAACAATGTGGTAAAGCCTTTTCACAAAGCAGTCATCTCCGAATACATAAGCGAACACATACAGGAGAGAAACCCTATGAATGTAACCAATGTGGAAAAGCCTTTGCAAGAAGTGGTGACCTCCAAAAACATAAGCGAACACATACAGGAGAGAAACCCTATGAATGTAAACAATGTGGTAAAGCCTTTGCACATAGCAGTCATCTCCACATACATGAGCGAAGACATACAGGAGACAAACCCTATGAATGTAAACAATGTGGTAAAGCCTTTGCAGTATTCTATACTCTCCAAATGCATAAGCGAACACATACAGGAGACAAACCCTATGAATGTAAACAATGTGGTAAAGCCTTTACAGTAATCTATACTCTCCAAATGCATAAGCAAACACATACAGGAGAGAAACCCTATGAATGTAAACAATGTGGTAAAACCTTTTCACAAAGCAGACATCTCCGAATACATAAGCGAACACATACAGGAGAGAAACCCTATGAATGTAACCAATGTGGTAAAGCCTTTGCAAGAAGTGGTGACCAACAAGAACATAAGCGAACACATACAGGAGAGAAACCCTATGAATGTAACCAATGTGGTAAAGCTTTTATAAGAAGGAGAGTCCTCCAAATACATAAGCGAACACATACAGGAGAGAAACCATATGAATGTAAACAATGTGGTAAAGCCTTCGCAAGCAGTAGTGACCTCCAAAAACATAAACGGACACATTCCGGAGAGAAACCCTATGAATGTAAACAATGTGGTAAAGCTTTTGCACAAAGCAGTCATCTCCGAATACATAAGCAAACACATACAGGAGAGAGACCCTATGAATGTAACTAGTATGGTAAAGCCTTTGCAGGAAGCAGTGGTCTCCAATGCCATAAAAGATAAATACAGGAGAGACACCATATGAATGTAACCAAGGTGGTAAACCCTTTGAAGGAAGCAGTGGTCTTGAATATTATAATCGAACACACACAGCTGAAAAACCCAGGAATGTAACCAATGTGGTAAAGTCTTTGCAGGAAGGAGTGACCTTTAAAGAGAAAAGACCATACAGGAGAGAAACTCTATATAGGTATCTGATGTTATAAAGCCTTTGCAGCAAGCATTGATCTCCAAGTACATAAATGAACATATACCAGAGAGGAACCTTTTAAACGTAACCAATGTGGTAAAGCTTTTTCGAAAACCAATAGTCTTTACACACATAAAAGCACATATAGTTGAGAGAAATGCTTTGATTTTAACCAATGTGGTTAAACTTTTTCAAAAAGCAGTCATCAACAAAATCATGAAAGAGCACGTATAGGAGAGAGATTTTTGAATGTTAGCAATGGTGCTTTTATAGCTTTTTCACAAAGCAGTGGCCTCCAAATATATAAAGGAACACATACAGGAGAGAAACCCCATGAATATTGGCAATGTTTTAAAGGACTTCTACAGCACAATCATCTTCAAATCTGTAAGGAACATGAGGTTTTGAGAAATCCTCTGAATAACACCAATTAGGGAAAGCAATTGTACAAAAGAGTCATCTCCCAACACAAAAGTATACACACTAGATAGAAACCCTATGAATATAGGCAATGTGGTAAACATTTTATAAGTCACAGTAGTCTGTAAGAAAAGGAGACACAGTTGAGAAAAACACTATGAAATGAACAAGTGAACAGAGCCTTGTGCATTAAAATCTTCAAATACATAAAAGAAGACATAGAGGTGAGAAACCCGATGTCTACAAGCCATGTGGTATTGCTTTCACTTGTCAGTCATATTCAAAGACACAAAAGAAAACAAAATGTAGCAAAAGGCTGAGTGTGTTTAATATGGTGAAACTTTTTGAATATTTTAGAGTCTTTACAATGAAACAATTCATACTGCAAATAAATTTAGGAATATAATATGGTGAAACCTTATCAGATTTCCCAAATCTTCATCATTATGAATGAGAAACCCATAAATGCATTCAATATGGGGAAGCCTTTTAACATTTCTAATTCTTTATAATCCTGAAAATAATCATACAAAGGAGTTCAAGGGGATACAAGAAATGTTTCTTATTGTCTTGCTTGAGTTACAGTCCTGACATCCTTTGGTATGAATATCAATGTGGAAATTGTGAGCTGGATTAAACCCTTTCCTCCCCAACTGCTTCTTGGTCATGATGTTTATGCAGGAATAGAAACCCTGAGTAAGACAAATTGGTATCAGAAGTGGGGTATTCCTGTGACAACCTGACCATGTTTTGGGAGGACTGTGGAAGGACTTTGGAACTTTGGGCTAGAAGATCCATTCTGTGTTAAGAACTCTGTGGGATGTTGTGTAGGAAGATAATGTTGAGAACCGTGCAGAAGATGGAGGCCTGGCTTGTGAAATTTCAGAGGGAAAATTAAAGCCTCTTTTCAGGGCCATTGTTACTTTGTGAAGATTCTGTGGTTCTGGTTAACTGGGGCTGAAGAATCAGCTGTGATTAACAAGATAATAGAATTTCTAGAGTGAAAACTTTGCATTACTGGGACTGTTGATGCTGGTTAGCTGGAGCTAAGAAATTAGCAGTGATTAAGAAGAAACCAGCATCATTGAAGTGGCATCATCTGTGAAGTGTTTTCTGAGAGCACAGAGGAAGTGTTCTAGAGATAATCAAGGTGGTACCTTGTGCTGTGGCTGGACTTGGTAGTGTGTAAGTCTTACCCTCGTGGTACTGGTTTTGAAGGCATGAAGGGATAATGCAGATCAGCTAAGGCCCAGCACTTTGAGAGGCCATGGAAGGCCACTGGTGAAGGTGCAGACTCAGGTGAAATTGATGGCCCAGTACTGAAGAGATCATGCAGTGTTTTGGAGTTGACAGGTCCATGAATGACCACGAAGAACAGCAGCAGCAGTAAAGTACATGCATCTGGAGCCTAGAGGACAAGTGGTGTGCTACAAAGGACAGGGTTGGAAAAGTGACCCAAGCCCTTGGATCTTTTGGAGTTGTCCAAAAGATCGTGAGTTGGATCCCAGACATTGGACAGTTGGAGTTTAATTTTTACTTTTGATTGTGACTGTGCCCTGATGTTTTTCCCTCTTGAAGGAAACAAGTATTTTAGTGGATTCCATAGTAAAGAGACTTTTAATTGTAAAAGGCTTTGGATTTTAAAGGATATTGGATATTTTAAAAGCATTGAACTTTTAATATGTAAAGTCTGTGGGGCTTTCAAAGTTGTGTATATCTTGGGCATGAATAAGAAACTAAGAGTTGAGCATTACTAGTGATGTGTTTGCGTGTCAAGTTGACAAGGTGTCAATTATACTGGCTAATTTTGTGTCAACTTGACACAAGCTGAAGTTATCACAGAAAAAGGAGCTTCACTTGGGAAATGCCTCCATGAGATCCAGATGTAAGACATTTTCTCAATTAGTGATCAAGGGGAAAGGCCCCTTGTGGGTGGGACCATCTCTCTGCACTGGTAGTCTTGGGTTCTCTAAGAGAGCAGTCTGAGCAAGCCGGGTGAAGCAAGCCAGTAAAGAAACATCCCTCTATGGCCTCTGCATCAGTTCCTGCTTCTTGACCTGCTTGAGTTCCAGTCCCAACTTCCTTGGTGATGAACAGTAAGCAGTATGAAAGTGTAAGCCAAATAAACCCTTTCCTCCCCAACTTGCTTCTTGGTCATGATGTTTGTGCAGGAATAGAAACCATGAATAAAACAAGGGGTATAAGGTATGGATTGTAAAAAAAAGATTAGACAATAAAGAAATGAAGAAATAAAATTAATTTTTTTTTTGAAAAAGGAGGATCAGACAGAAACATTCCTTCCAAATTATAGCTTCATTTTCACACCAATCAGGATTTAGGGATAGGGGCTTATGTAGTTTACAGTGTCAACTGTTATATAATATGACTGTTATAGCTTAACTAATCATATGGATTTGTTCTTTGGTGGTAAAGTACAGGTCTTATGTTTTGAGGGGCACAATGAAAAGCAGAAAGCATTGTTAGAGACAGTCATTATGTTTTAAAAAGAAAATATGAGTAAAGTGAGGTTGGATCTCCACAATACCTAATCCTTGGAAACGAACTTAGTTTCACCATATGATTAAATTCAGGATAATAAGAAAAAGGCAATACTTAGGGCCTGGTGTTTGGATTTGATTTGTTTTTCTGCTAATTCCCAATTGTGTATTGATTCTTATGCTACTCCTGTTAAATTCTTCCCAAATTTCATGATAATCCTGTACTGGGACACTGAGATTACCTGCCCCAAGCTGATTGTAAATGGGTAACAAAAGTGCCAGCAGCCAATGGCTAGGCAGGCAACAAAGGCAGGACTTTTGATTCATGGCAAGGGAAACAAAGAGGATCTCCATGCCAGTAAAGGATTTGGATGCCAGCTTCAGAGCTGGGAAAGACACAATACCAGCCACATAAAAGCTAGGAAAGAGTGACCCCAGTGTTCCCTCCTCTGATTGGTTCTGGAGAAGCAAAGATGGGCTCTAGATTTAGGAAATTAGGTGTATCACAGGGGAACCAATAGCAATGTGGATGTTTGGGAGTGTCCCAGCCAATGAGCTGATTTGGCATATTACATAATGCTGTTTGTCTTTCATTTCAGACTCCAAAGTACTTGTATGCTGAGCTAAGAACTTAAAAAGGTGGCATCCTATAGTAGAGCAGAGTAACCAACTGAGTCTACAGAAGGCATCACACCTATAGGATGGAATGCAATATTAAAAACTAATTGGGGATTCTCAAATGAAAAACAAATGCTACGATGTGAAATTAAGGGATGAGGAAAATTGGTTTCTTAGTGGATTCACTTGTTTTGCTGAGCCATTTGAGTCCTCACTAGCTGTGCAGGTTCACAACTAAAACAAAAGTTGAGCTAAAATGGTATGCATAATTCTTGGATTTGTGGAATGAGCTGGGACTCAGAAAAATGTCCCAAGCTGATCCAGACATCCTTGTTGGTCTGGATTTTCCATGAGCCCTCTTCCACCATGAGCCCTTCTAAAAGATTTCTGTCTGCCTCAAATAGTTTAAGCTTGGAGGTGCAGTACAAAGATTCAGGCTGCTCAGAAAGCAACAACAGAGGTAGATGGTAGAGGCTGCCCAGAGCTATAATCAGA
The DNA here is from genome assembly GCF_000001635.26 of Mus musculus. Lineage (NCBI taxonomy): Eukaryota > Metazoa > Chordata > Mammalia > Rodentia > Muridae > Mus > Mus musculus. The sequence goes on along the minus strand of NC_000068.7, from coordinate 177,827,521 downwards.
AAAAAAAGAATAGAGAGAAATCGATGAGATTCGTTTTAACTTCTTTTAAGGAAAAATGAGCACGTGGTGATTGTGTAAGAGTGTTTGAGGCAATCTCTGTGAAGGGCCCTAATGTCTGCAGTGGATTCTCCACATGGCTGCCACCCTAGCACACCCAGGTCCTTGAGATCACTGGTAAGTGGAATGCAATATAAGTTCCAAAAAATACAGAGGGTCTTGTAATAGTAGGAACAGGGACAAAGGACCAGCAGCGTGACCAGCGACTGAGATTAACTTCTGGTTGGAGCCACCCTCCCCCACCCCCATGCAATCTTTGGCCAGATCTCAGCAGAGGGCCCAAAGGTCCCCAGAGGACTCTTCATGCTGAAGGCCCCCTAGCACACCCTGGTCTTTGAGATCACTGGTGAGTGGAATGCAACATCACTTCCAAAAAATCCAGAGGGTCTTGTGCTAGCAGCAACAGGGTCAAAGGACAAAGGCAGGCCCTAGCACATCCAGAATCTTGGGATCACTGAGAACTGTTTATGCAGGAGAGTAAGTGGGCAGCAGAAGTAACTAAGCTTCTTGAACAAGATCCCTTCAGGCCTTCATCCTCAGCCAGAAGACAGACCTAACACCCAGAACCCTGGACACTTTCCCTGCAAGAGGGGAGTCGGCCTCCAGGGAGGGCTCTGACCCCAGGAATCAGGAGGTGGATCTGAACTCCAGACTTCTGTGCACCTTCTCTGTTGGCACTTTCTCTTTATGTTACCTAGGTCACATTATATTTAGTGGATAGGATTATAGACAATTAAGACTGTAGTAAGATTAAGGGAGAGTTTCCCTTAGAATTTAAGACATATTTCAAACAACCAGAATGGAGATTTTAAAATTATGTTTATTCTTTAATTATACTCCAGTCATTATCACCCCCCCATTCCAACCACTTACAGTTTCTCATCCCATATCCCGACCCCTCTGTACATCTCCATGAGGGTGTCCTCACACCCACAACCATTCAACAACATCCTGCCAGGCCTCCCCAATCCTTGGGACTTCAAGTCTCTCAAGGATTAGGTGTGTCTTCCCTCCCTGAGTCCGGGCCAGGCAGTCCTCCTCTGTATATATGTTAGGGACCTTGGACCAACAAGTGTATGCTGCCTGGTTGCTGGCTCAGAGTCTGAGAGATTTCCAAGGTCAAGGTTTCTTGAGACTGTTGGTCTTCTTGTTGGGTTGTAAGACTCCCGGGAGCCTTAGCTTACTGGGGACCTGTGAGTGAACCATGTGGGGCTGGAATCAATGGAAAAAGCAAGAGGAATTTATTGTTCCACTAAACTGGGGTCATCCCAGACCCTAAGGAGAGGTGGTGACCCGCGTGCCTATTCGGCCAACTTTTATATGGTCGTCAGGGGCAAAATAGAGCATCAACCTGGCAGTGGTGGCATACACCTTACATTTAAAAGCTCCTAGTGGATTGCCCAGACCCCTTAATGAGGGCAATGCTGCAGCAGGTTTGCATATCAGGCAGAGTATAGGCATTACACAGGAATAGTTCAGCCAAACACTCTCATTCTTTACATCATTAAAAAGCAATAGGTTGAGACAACAATTTGGTATTTCTTGAGAATGTGCATGTCAAATTGTAAAGACTTTCATCAGTGTCCTCAATTTCTTCCTGTATCACACAAAGGTGTTAATCCTCTAGGAGTTAATCCTCTAGGGCTGGTACCTACTCTGTTATGGCAAATAGACGTTACTTATATATCTGAATTTTAAAAATGTTAAACAATGTACATATGTGCTACATCCAATCCAGTAGTGAGAAGGGCGACAGGCCCCGAAAACCTGTGTGCTGTCCTGAGGCAAGAAGTTCACAGAACTTAGTCTCCTGGAATCTTGCCATCATGTATAAAGAATGCTCCAATGTCCTTGCTTTAGTTGGTAAACGGATCTTGGGCTTTCCCTTAATGTTGCTTTATTATAAGTCCTCCTAAGGGGGCTGGAGAGATGGCTCAGTGGTTAAGAGCATTGACTGCTGTTCTGAAGGTCCTGAGTTCAAAGCCCAGCAACCACATTGTGGCTCACAACCACCCATTATGACATCTGATGCCCTCTTCTGGTGTATCTGAAGACAGCTATAGTGGACTTAAACATAATAAATAAACAAATCTTTAAATCACATAATTATTAAAAAAAATAAGTGCTCCTAAGTATTGATTTTTTTAATTTTTTTTTTTTTTTTACATATAGCTAAGTTAGATTCTAGGCAGTCGTTGATCCGACCCTGGGCATGGATAGCTAAGTCACTGCCCTATGTAGGAATTTACCATTATCTAGGAAGAGGGAAGTTAGTGACCTAAGGAGGAAGCAGAGTAGATACTTAGAACTATAGATAGCTGAGTTACACCCATATACAAGTGTTTACAATGGCCTAGGGGGAACAGGAACGCAGACCCCCTTAATGAGGGCAATGCCACAGCAGGTTTGCATATCAGGAAGAGTATAGGCATTACACAGGAATAGTTCCGCCACACACTCTCATTCTTTTTGTTTGTTTTTTTTTTTCATTTTTAAAATTCTATTTATTTATTTATTTGTTTGTTTATTGTATGTAAGCAAACTGTAGCTGTCTTCAGACACTCCAGAAGAGGGCATCGGATCTCAGTACAGATGGTTGTGAGCCACCATGTGGATGCTGGGATTTGAACTCAGGACCTTCGGAAGAGCAGTCAGTGCTCTTTTTTTAAAAATATTTTTATTAGGTATTTTCCTCATTTACATTTCCAATGCTATCCCAAAAGTCCCCCATTCCCTCCCCCCACTCCCCTACCGACCCACTCCCACTTTTTGGCTATGGCGTTCCCCTGTACTGGGGCATATAAAATTTGCATGACCAATGGGCCTCTCTTTCCAGTGATGGCCGACTAGGCCATCTTTTGATACATATGCATCTAGAGACAAGAGCTCCGGGGTACTGGTTCATTCATATTGTTGTTCCACCTATAGGGTTGCAGTTCCCTTTAGCTCCTTGGGTGCTTTCTCTAGCTGCTCCATTGGGGGCCCTGTGATCCATCCAATAGCTGACTGTGAGCATCCACTTTTGTGTGTGCTAGGCCCCGGCATAGTCAGATGCACTAAAAGAAACACTCTCGTTCTTTACATCATTAAAATACTAATAGGTTGAGACAACAATTTGGTATTTCTAGAAAATGTGCATGTCAATTTATAAAAACTTGTCTTCAGTGTCCTCAATTTCTTCCTGTACCACATAATGGTGTTAATCCTTGAGAACACATACCTAATCAATTATGGCAAATGGATGTTACTTATATATCTGAATTTTAAAAATCTTAAACAATGTACATATAACTATTGATACCTTCTCATGCTTTCTATTTGCAAATGGTTTAACAGGATAAGCAATTAAATATGAAACTAGTCATTGCCTACATTGTTTTTCTATTCTGGATGTTCAAAATGACATGAAGACAGATAAAGTTACTGGCCATTACAGTCAGGCATTTGTGGTGTTTTGTTAACAATTTAATATTTGTCATATTACTGGGATTCCTTATTATTCTAAAAGACTAGGTATTGTGGAGCACACCCATGGAACTTTAAAACAATTCTCAATTTAGCACAATCTTCAATCATATGGTAGGAAAGTGTCAAGGAGGCATCATCTGAATCAGGTTAGCCTTTCACAATAGCTGTGGGATACTGTCAGAGTTATATTAATTAAGATGAAGAGACTTAGCACGGTTAAGTTGCTCCATTTCCTAAGCAGGGACCCTGGTTGTAAAAGAATGGAGAAAGTGAACTGTGCACTAGCAAAAATGCTCTGAGCACTCTATGCTCTTGACTGTCGATAGGTGTGCACTCTTGTCTCAGGCTCTTGACACTGCAACATTATATCACCATGGACCATACTACAGAACTATGAGCTAAAATGACCTTTTCTTTCCCATTTGCTTTTCCTAGGGTATTTTATTGTAACAATAGCATTGAGACATACTAATAAATTTAAACATTTTGTTTCTCTTTTGAGGATTTTTAAAAATGAAACATAAAGTATATATGGCATGAAAGGCATTGTCCAAAGAATGCCAAGTGCACACATCTCACTAGTCTATCTCTTGATGGACAGCCTCCCTCAGTCTCACTCTCTGTCAGGCATCATTCATTTCTCCAGCCAGGAAACAGCAGATTCCTACTATGCTAACCCTGGCTTGACTCACAGCTGTATATTACCTCCAATCTGAAACTAACTCAGAAGGAGGTTATGGGACTCACAGTGTTCCCAATGGGGTTGTATAAGCAAGAACCAGTTCCTAAGGGAGAGATGACTCCCTGGTAGCACTGCCTGCAAGCAGTATAGCAAACTCCAGGGATTCAACTCCTCCAAGTCATCCCCCATATTGGGTTGCTTTGTTAGTAACTCAGCTAGCTGACTATGTCAACCATAATCCGAAAAGCTCAATAATAATTTCTCTCCCATTCACTGGGCTTGAAATCACTTCAGAGACAAAATGTTGGTTGTTTTGGGGAGTTTGAGAGAAGCTAAAAAAAAAAAAAAAAAAATGGATCAAAGTCACCCAGATTGAAATAGCTCCAAATGTTGGCCCAGCTAAGGTGGAAAATGAGAGGAACACTTTTTAATCTCCCTATGTCCTGACAAAAGATGAAATGTGACAGGCTACTTTCAACTCTGAACCCTGCATTCCACTCCTACCTAGCTCCCTCTCCCCCTCCTGCCTCCCTCTTCCCACTAGTTGTCTTCTTAATCACTTGCTTCCCGCTCCTCCCACCTATCTCACTGTCCTACCCATCCTGTCTCCCACTTCCATCACTGCCTTTCTCACCATGATGGACTTCCAACAAAACATGGGCCAAGATAAATCTTTCTTTCCCATAACCCTAAAATATTTTTATTGGGTATTTATTCGCAGCAACAAAGCAATACTTGGGTGGAGCCATCTCTTATCTCTCAACATGCTCTATCTGGAAGGAACAGAAGTTCCTTTCCATCTCCCCAGGATACATTTAACAACAAACACCCCATTAAAAACTTGCTGTAATCATTGTCCAGGGTCAGTGCCTGAAAGCTAATTCCTTGGGTAGTTGACACATGAGAAGCTCCTGTGACATCTTGTGAACTGTCACTGCCATGGAGCCAGGATCCCACCTCAGTGTTGGGACATAAGAGCTGATGCTAATGTACAGACTTCAAGGATGTACCTGTCTAAGATGAAAAGTGGATGCACGGAGGACAAGGGCAAAAGTGACAGAGTCTGTCCAAAGAAAAACAAAAGCTAGCTTGCCATCACCCCCACCCTCCACCCCACTCTCCCATTCCCTGAGAATCCCACAAGTCAGGAAGGCTTTGGTTGCCCTCTTGTGGCGACCTCAAATAGTGCTCAATGTTTTTTGGTTGTGTCATGCAGGTGGTACCAGCTAGAAACAAGGCGTGAAATAAAACTATTTTAAAAGTTTCTATGTTTTCAAATAATTCATTTAACTTATTAACAAGAAAATCTACCAGTGATTTTATTTGTTTAAAATACCCCTGTGTTCGGCCGTATTGCAGGTCATCACCATACTTGATTTCAAATTAGGCTACAAAGCTGAAGTAATAAAAGTCAGAATGGTACTGACACATAACCAGACACGGATTGAACCACTGGAATAGAAGATCCAGATATAACTGCATAAGGTCACATTATCTCTGACAAAGACACACACACACACACACACACACATTCATACATTAACCCAACTCACATGCTCTCACACACACATAAATGCACATGCTTATGCACCTCTCACATGCAGAAACATACACACATGCATCTCCCATTCTCGGCCACATGCTCACACCCACATATGCACACATACTTACCCATAAACATGCTAACACACAAATGCACACCACATGCCTGACCCTCACTTGCGCACATGCTCCCTTACACACACATACAAACATATACACACAAGAAACTCTTTCCCCCACATGCTCACACAAACACAAATGCACCCCTGAAACAACTTCACAGAAAGACATTCACACATGCACTGCCCCATATTCTCATACACACATTCACATATGTAACCCAAGCACATTTGCTCACACTCACATGCACAAACACCCAAAACACCAGATGACACACATACATGCACACATGAGCACACACACACACACACACACACACACACACACACACACATATGCATGTGCAAGCCCTGTGCTCACACATACACATGCATCCTACCTACATGCTCAAACACAAACAGGATCATATACATCTCCACACACATGCAAAACATATCCCCACAGTCATACACATTCCTACATGCACCCCTACATCTGACAATCAATATTCAGGAAAAAGAAGCCAATCTTTTCATCCTGCACAGAACTTAATTCCAATTGGATCAAGGACATCAAAACAGGACTTTGTACTCCAAGGCTGAGCCAGAAACATCAACGAATCTGCATCAACATAGAAGTACAGGAGAGGAATTTCTAAACAGGACCCTTGTGCTGCAGAGGATGAGAGCAATTACTGACAAAGGGGACCATATGCAGCTGTACACTGAAGTGTCAGGTGAGTGAAGAGGAGAGGCTCACAAGACAGGAGAGGCCTTTCTGCCAGATGTTCATCTGAAAGAGAATCATAGATAGAATGTACAAAGAACTAAAAAGAAAGTCTAACCATTAAGAACCTTTAAAAAATAAATGAAAAAACGGGCCCTGAGTGGTTAAAGAGATGACTCAAAGAGTACTTTGGGGACAAAATTTTGTTGACTATATATGCCTGGATTGATTTTTGGGCTCTCTTTTTACTAGGCTATCTTCTCCTGGTTTGTAGAAATGCTATTGCTAATTTTCTATCCAGGGTGTCTTTGAGGCGGGTCCACACAGGAGAGCACGTGGGCTGCAGAAGGAAAAGAGGTTCTTGGACAGGATCCCTTCAGTCCTTCTTCCTCAGCCAGGAGGTGGGGCTGATCCTCAGTCCTCTGTGCACCTTTCCTGACAAAGGAGAGTTGGCCTGTAGGGAGTGCTCTGACCCAGGAACTCAGGAGAGAGCTGGTCTCCCAGGAGTACTGACAGAGGCTTACAGACATACAGAAGGAACAAGCTCCAGTCAGAGACAGCTAGAACATCTAACACCAGAGATTACCAGATGGCAAAAGGCAAACATAAGAATCTTACCAACAGAAACCAAAAACACTTGGCATCATCAGAAACCTGCAATCCCACCGCAGCAAATCCTGGATAACCCAACAAACCATATCTTCTGATGTTTGTAAAGATTTTAAGAAGGACATTAATATTTCCCTTAAAGAAACATAGGACAACACAGTTAAACTGCTATAAGTCCTTAAAGAGGAAACACAATAATCCTTTATGTAATATAGGAAAACGCAAACAAACAGGTGAAGGAATTGAACAAAACCATCCAAGACCTAAAAGTGGAAGTAGAAACAATAAAGAAAACCCAAAGGGAGACCGCTCTGGAGATAGAAATCCTAGGAAAGAAATCATGGGTCATAGATTTGAGCATCACCAACAGAAAACAAGTGATGGAAGAGAGAATCTCAGGTGCAGAAGATTCCTTAGAAAACATGGACACAAAAATAAAAGGATGTGTAAAATGCAAAAAGATCCTAACCCAAAATAACCAGGAAATCCAGGACACAATGAGAAGACCAAATCTAAGGATAATGGGTATTAGATGCGATTGAAGATTTTCAATTTAAAGGGTCAGTAAATATCTTCAACAAAATTATAGAAGAAAACATCCCTAACCTAAAGAAAGTGATGCCCATGAACATACAAGAAGCATACAGAACTCATAATACACTGGACCGGAAATGAAATTCCTCCCTACATGTAATAATCAGAACAAATGCACTAAATAACGATAGAATATTAAAAGCAATAAGGGAAAAAAAGTCAAGTAACATAAAGACAGACCTATTAGAATTACACCAGAGTTCTCACCAGAGACTATGAAAGCAACAAGATCCTGGACAGATGTTATACAGACCATAAGAGAAAACAAGTGCCAGCCCAGGCTACTATACCCAGCAAAACTCTCAATTACCATAGATGGAGAAATCAAAGTATTCCATGACAAAACCAAATTCACACAATATCTCTCCACAAATTCAGCCCTTCAAAGGATAATAAAGAGAAAACTCCAACACAAGGACTGAAACTACACCCTAGAAAAAGCAAGAAAGTAGTCCTTCAACAAACCTAAAAGAACAGAGCCACAAGGACAGAATACCAATTCTAACAATAAAATAACAGGAAACAACAATTACTTTTCTTAATATCTCTTAATATCTAACAGACAGGTTACATAAGAGGAACCCAACATATTGGTGCATACAGAAACCCACCTCCAGGACAAAGACAGACACTACCTTAGAGTAAAAGGCTGGAAAACAATTTTCCAAGCAAATGGTCCCAAGAAACAAGCTGGGACCATTTGAATAAAATTGACTTTTAACCTATAGTTCTCAAAAATGATAAGGAGGGACACTTCTTACTCATCAAAGGTAAAATTTACCAAGATGAACTCTCAATTCTGAACATCTATGCTCGAAATGCAGGAACATCCACATTCATTAAAGGAACTTTGCTAAAACTCAAAGCACACATCACACCTCACACAATAATAGTGGGGGACTTTAATACCCTACTTTCATCAATGAACAGATCCTGGAAATGGAAACTAAACAGAGAAACAGTGAAACTAACAGAAGTTATGAAACAATTTTAACAATTGTCTCTAGAACATTTCATCCTAAAACAAAAGGATTTATCTTCTTCTCAGCACCTCATGGTACCTTCTCCAAAACTATCCATAAACTGAAGAAAACTGACTGGCCTGGTCACAAAACAGGCCTCAACAGAACAAAAATATTGAAATACTTCCATGCATCCTATCAGAAACACCACAGATGAAGGCTGATCTTCAGTAACAACATAAATAATAGAAAGCTAACATTCATGTGGAACCTGAACAACACTCTACTCAATAACTTGGTCAAGGAAGAATTAAAGAAATTAAAGACGTTTTAGAGTTTAATGAAAATGAAGACACAACATACCCAAACTTATGAGGCACAATGAAAGCAGTCCTAAGAGGAAAATTCATAGCTCTGAGTGCCAACAAAAAGAAACTAGAGAGAGCACACCCCAGCTGTTTGACAGCACATCTAAATGCTCTAGAACAAAAGGAAACAAATTCACCCAAGAGGAGTAGATGGCAGGAAATAATCAAACTCAGGGCTGAAATCAACCAAGTGGAAATGAAGAGAACTATACAAAGAATCAACCAAACCAGGAGCTGGTTCTTTGAGGAAATCATCAATATAGATAAATCCTTAGCCAGAATCCAAGAATATCAACATGATCATCCCTCATGATCAAGTAGACTTCATACCAGAGACACAGGGATGGTTTAATATATGGAAATCCATCAGAAAAATACACTATATAAACAAACTCAAAGACAAAAACCACATGATCATCACATTAGATGCTGAGAAAGCATTTGACAAAATCCAACATCCATTCATGATAAAAGTCTTGGAAAGATCAAGAATTCAAGGCCCATACTTAATCATAATAAAAGCAATATACTGCAAACAAGTAGCCAACATCAAACTAAATGGAGAGAAACTTGAAGCAATCTCACTGAACTCAGGGACTAGACAAGGCTGCGCACTCTCTCCCTATGTATTCAACATAGTACCTGAAATCCTAGCTAGAGCAATTAGGCAATAAAAGGAAATTAAGGGGATTCATACTGGAAAGGAGGAAGTCACTTGATCTTTGACAAAGGAGCAAAAACTATCCAGTGGAAAAAGGAAAACATTTTCAACAAATGGTGCTACCTCAAGTGGTGGGTAGAATGTAGAAGAATGCAAAATTATCCATTCTCATCTCCTTGTACAAAACTCAGGTGTAAGTGGATCAAGGAACTCGAAATAAAACCAGAGACACTGACACTTATAGAAAGGAACATGTGCAAGAGCCTCAAAGATATGGGCATAAGGCAAAAATTCCTGAACAGATCAGCAGTGGCTTGTGCTGTAAGATCTCGAATCAACAAATGGGACCTCATAAAATTGCAAAGCTTCTGTAAGGCAAAGGACACTGTCAATAAGACAGAAAGGCTAACAACAGATTGGGAAAAGATATTTACCAATATTAAATCAGATAGGGGACTAATATCCAATATATTTAAAGAACTCAAGAAGGTGGACTCCAGAAAATTAAATAACCAGATTAAAAAATGGGTTACAAAGCTAAACAAAGAATTCTCAACTGAGGAATACAGAATATCTGATAAGCACCTGAAAAAAAGTTCTACATCCTTAATCATCAGGGAAATGCAAATCAAAACAACTCTGAGATTCCACTCACACCGGTCAGAATGGCTAAGATCAAAAATTCAGGAGATAGCATATGCTGGTGAGGATGTTGAGAATGAGGAACACTCCTCCATTGCTGGTGGGCCATCAAGCTTTTACAACCACTCTGGAAATCAGTTTGGTGGTTCCCCATAAAAGTGGATATAGTACTATCAGAATATCCAATAATACTACTCCTGGGCATATACCCAGAAGATGTTCCAATTTGTAATAAGGACACATACTCCACTATGTTCATAGCAGCCTTATTTATAATAGCCAAAGCTGGAAAGAACCCAGATGCCCCTCAACAGAGGAATGGATACAGAAAATGTGGTACATTTACACAACTTTGTACTACTCAGCTATTAAAAACAGTGACTTTATGAAATTCTTAGGCAAATGGATGGATCTGGAGGATATCATCCTGAGTGAGGTAACCCAATCACAAAAGATCACACTTGATATACACTCACTGATAAGTGGATATTAGCCCAGAATCTCAGAGTACCTAAGATACTATTTGCAAAACACTTAAAACTCAAGAAGAAGGAAGACCAAAGTGTGGATACTTCAATTGTTCTTAGAAGGGAGAACAAAATAATCGTGGAAGGATTTACAGAGACAAAGTTTGGAGCAAAGACTGAAGGATCCTGTCAGCAAACTCTTGTTGGCATCTACAACAGTGTCTGGTTTTGGTGGTTGTTTATGGGATGGATCCCTAGATTGGGCAGTCTTGGATGGTCATCCTTTCAGCCTCTGCTCCAAACTTTGTCTCTGTAAATACTTCCGTTCAGGAGAACACAAGATGTCTTAGTCAGGGTTTTAATGCTATGAACAGACAACATGACCAAGGAAGTCTTATAAAAAACAAACAAAAAAAACATTTAATTGGGGCTGGATTATGGGTTCAGAGGTTTAGCCCATTATCATCAAGGTGGGAGCATGGTGGCATCCAGGCAGTCATGGTGCAGGCAGAGCTAAGAGTTCTATGTCTTCATCCAACAGCTGGTAGTGGAAGACTGCCTTCCAGGCACATAGCGTGAGAGTATTAAGCCCACACCCAACTGACACACATACTCCAAAAAGGTCATACCTATTCCAATAGGGCCACACCTCCAAATGGTGCCACTCCGTGGTCCAAGAATATAAAAACCATTACAATATTGCTTTAAAGAATGTCTTCCCTGAGCCGGGCGTGGTGGCACACACCTTTAATCCCAGCACTTGGGAGGCAGAGGTAGGTGGATTTCTGAGTTCGAGGCCAGCATGGTCTACAAACTGAGTTCCAGGACAGCCAGAGCTACACAGAGAAACCCTGTCTCAAAAAAAAAAAAAACAAAAAACAAAACAAAACAAAAAAATGTCTTCCCTGTTAATATTAATGACCCCATTATGGCTACAAGACCAGGAGGCAAAGGGGTGGCTAATGTCTCAGTAAAATGGTAAATGCTGCAAACTTCAGGACAGCCCTTAAGGCTGTGGAAAAGACCTCTAAAATCTTAGGTTCCAAATATGTAATTCCTCAAAAAACAATGATGCAAATTGAACTATGAGGAGCTTCACAAATCTAAAGGAAAGAAAGTAGGTGTGCTGTGGGCCAACTTATCAGACAGATACTAAGGAAGGATATAGAAGATAATGAGACTTAGAGAGTGGTGATCACAAGAGATTTAACCCAGATAAGTTTTTGTTGTTATAGCTGTTATCTATATTTACAAAGCCAAAGAAATTCCTGAGTTAAATATCAGCCTGGAACAGATCAAGGTTAAGCCCAGGTGTTTTGGAAATGGAATTTCAGGACTGGGTTGCACTCAGCTAGTTTAGTATTTGTGCTTAACAGAGGCAGGTAGACCTCTAAATTTTTCTGCAATTTTATAAGAAAATGTGTACTTGCTTTCTGCTAAGAATCAGGTGTGTGCTCAGGGATGCACATTCTTAAGATAATCAAATGGAAACTTGGAGTAAATGACTGGATTGGTATGTAAAATAAAAGACTGGACTCTGATCTCCAAGAGATGACCTACCCAGAGAATTTTTTAGAATAGCAAGAGAGAATTTCTTGTAGAAGATTCTCATGGATTGCTGCTTGAAGATCTCCAGAGAGGCAGATCAGATAAAATGAGCACAGAACAGAATGAACGCAGGGTAGAAAACTGTTTCCAGCAGAGCATAGGTTGTTACCTTGTAGTGATGAATAAACTGCCTTCCCTTTATTTTTGATGCTCCCAGATACCCCTTTCTCAGAACACTCCTTCTAGCCCAGGACTGGAACTTGGCAACAGAGGAATATTTTTATGCCACTAAGTTTTTAATCTATATCAGGACTTATAGGAAAGGTCTCATTTATGTTAACATCCAAAGCAATGCCAAATACTAGCTTATACCCAACTATTTTGATTTATGGTTCTTATGGAAGTGTACTTACAGAACATGTTGATCAGCGATGTGAGACCTAGGAAAAGTAATGGGTTTGAACAATGCTCTTAACCACTGAATGATCCCTGCATGCCAACTAACCCACTTTCAATAAAATAAAATAAAATAAAATAAAATAAAATAAAATAAAATACTGTAAAGGAGATATTAGATATTCAAGTACCAACTTTGAGGAAAGCCACAAATGGTTAATGGAGCTTGCTGAAAAGAAGCTATGTTTGCTGCAAGTGACATAGCTGGAGAAGTGGGAGTACCTAAAACCTTGTGGTTAAGGCAATTTCACCATAATCCCAAGATGCTGAACTGGAAGTTATAAGTTTTGTTGTTTTCACTGTTAAATTTTGGTCTCATTTGGTCAGTTCATTTTTTCCTATGTTCCGATTATTTCTGCTAAGGATTGTTTCTTTTGTGACATTGGATTTATGAAATACAACAATCTCTCTTAAGCATATGGTACAGTGTGGACAGATAAAAAGTAGTTTTGACTTTTGAAAAAACATGTGACAGTTAAATGAGAATGACTCCCATAGACTTATATGTTTCAATACTTATTTTTTTAGTTGGTCAGACTGTTTTCAAAGGAGCACAGGTGTGGCCTTTTGGAAAGATGTGTCATATGGGTGCATATTCAGGTTTTAATATCTTCTGACCATGCTCACTTTGCTAGCTACCTCTTGTCTCAGGTTCAAAATATGAGCTCTCAGCTTTACCGGATGTCATGTGTTTACACTGCCACTATTGACTCTAATGCTTTGGAACTGTAAGCCCAAAATGATGCCTTCAATTATAATTTCTTTTGTCTATGGTATGTTTTATGATATCAATAGAAAATAAATATACAAAAGAGTTGCATGGAAAATCAGAACACAGAAAAACCACCACTTCTAACTTCAGAAAACAGGGAGGAACACTATTCCAACTATCTCTAGGGCACTATGATCTGTTCCATGCCGTTGAAATTATCAGTGATTCCAAGATTGACAATTATATATTTCTCTGAAAAAGCAACCATTTTAAGGACATTCTCCTTTACTTATAACCCAACCAATACCAAATAACGTTTCAACTCCATCTTGTGTTGAAGATTCATGTAAAGAATTGAGGCCCAAAAGCATAGGATTACACACATACTACTCCTTCTTTCATTGATAGCTCCTTATTTTTTATTGAATATTTTCTTTATTTACATTTCAAATGTTATCCCCTCTCTCAGTTCTCTCCTCCCAATTCACTATTCCCTACCTCTACCCCTGCTTCTTTGAGGGTGTTCCGCCAACCACTCACTCCTGCCTCCTTGCCCTGGCACTCACTTACACTGGGGCATTATACTACTCTTTATTACACATACAATAAATGTTGTAAATTATGGTATATTTAGTGAATCAAGTTGGGATGACATTCTAAATAAGGCACTCTCTCAAGAACAACATCAACGATAAACATCACAGTTATATCTTTGAGGGCCTGTGAAGAACTATTTTTTATTTTCTGTTCCAAATTAATCCTAATGATAAAATTTGATTAATTCTATATTGTTAATAATGGTGTTTTCTCTAATAATGTCCCAAGTTAAAGGCCAACTTATCATTTTGACTTGTTTTTCCTCTATAATCTTGAGATTTACACAGTATAAATTGCTTCGACTGTTCATGGTATGTTTTTAAAACTGCAGATTTTAATTGTATTACTAACTGCAAAGCAATTCCAGTTTGTGATAATTAGCATGCATCTTACCCTTGAATTTGACTACAAAAAATTACTCTGTTTGTACTCTGGGCTGAATATCTCTCCTAATTCAGAGGAGAATGCAAGATTGACCTGGAAATAAAATACATTTTTACTTCACATCATTTTGGTCATTTCTTCCTGGTTCTTGACAGTGTAAACATATCTACCCTTTTAAAAACTAGGCCTTTTTGAAATGGGTTGTATTATGAAAGTGACTATGGAGACCAGTGTGGCCGGAATTCAGGAATACGAATTTGCCTCCAAACTTCTGGAATTGATAGCACATACTACCATGCTTGGCAATATTCATTTTGAAGATGATTGTAAGGTACTGATTCTAAATACCTGAAATGATTGTAAGAATTATTGTATTGTCCCAATTCTTCAGTGCTTTCATTATCTTAGTTATTCATTTTGTTTTTTTTTTCCTCTCTATCTTCTCTCTTACCTCTACTCTTTCTTTATTCTCCTTCTCCTTCTTCCTTTCCCCTCCCTCTCTCTTTCTCTTTCTCTCCTCCCTCTCCCCTCCACTCTCCCCTCTCTCTCTCCCTCCCCCTCTCTCCTCTTACAGTATATGTGTGTGCATGTTGATTTTGCAGCACTGGCTATCCTGAAACTCAGTTATCTCCCAGCCTCTGTGTTCTAAGTAGTGGGTTTGAAGTAATGCTTTGCTGAGTGTCTCAATATGTTCTCTCCCTACCACCTCCCTCCCTCAACTAACTCTCTCTCTCTCTCTCTCTCTCTCTCTCTCTCTCTCTCTCTAAGAAATTTATTTGTATGTTTATTCAGCCTCTGTATTTTGGTTCTCCATCCATGCCTTATGCCCACGAAGGCCAGGAAAGTCCGCAAAGCCACCATATCTGTTATGTGCTTCCTGCTCTGTTCTGAAGCTTGCTCATAACCATCACGTGGAACAGACATGCAGTGGACCTGAACCCAGTCAGAAGCCACAGAAAAGAACCTTGTTTCCTAAAATCACAGAAGTCAATAATTTCACTCCTATTTCTAAAGAGATTACATATCTGTCAGTTTAGAGCAACCTGTGTAGCTCAGGCTTTCCTTATGCCATGTAGTTAATACTTGCTTTGAGCGTCTGAGCCTAAAAACTTCCTTGCTCTTTCTGAGGGTAGAAGACTGATGGCTTAGGTGATTATCACCTGTAGCCTAACAGCTGAGGATTAAGCAATGTGGCCTTTGCTCTATCTCAGAAGGAACTGCTGGGCTCTAAGTTTTAGCCTGCAAGTCAGAAGTCACAGGAAGTAAATGGGACACTCAAAGAAGTGGTTATGGAGTTTACTACTAAGTTGTCAAAAGTTACCTATGAAAGCTATCTAAGAGGAAAAGCAAAAAGATCCTAAGTGGGGAAGGGCAAAAATACTTCTCCTTTCTCTTTTCCTTATCTCTTTGTCCTCACTATTTATACATTTTTCAGAATACCTGATAACATGTTACAGAGTTCACTACAAGTTCACACACAAAAAAATGGGAATGGGTGGGTAGGGGAGTGGGGGGGGGGACTTTTGAGATAGCATTGGAAATGTAATTGAAGAAAATACGTAATAAAAAAAAACTCTATAGAGGGACAAAAAAAAAGAATCCTTTCAAAAGCTGAGAAGACTAAAAAAAATTGAGAAAGAAGTTTACAAAAGAGAATGGTTACATGCATACCATTAGGAGTAATTACTAATGACTAGCTATCCATCGCCTGATTCAGATTCACAGGTTCACTGAAGGTTTAAAACCATAACTAAGTTATTAGTAAAGTTTTGCAGAGATAAACACAGTCCATATTTCATCTTCTAGCCTAGCACCTATAATAAATCATTACTTTCCTTTTTATGACCTTTGGTAAATTGTTTTACAACCTCTTGGAATGTGCTCTGAGTAGGAGAAAGCCTGATTACTATCTAAGAGCAATTAATTGGTGATGCTTGGGAGACTGGCGGAGTTCTCATTGCACTTTTGAATATCAGAAATTTACCTAACAGCCGTCCGATCATAAAAGAGTTTAATAATCACTGATATAATTTTAGGAATTCTTATCGCACTGTCATTAATACTTAAGTCATCTATTTGTTTATATAACATTACTAGAAACAGTTCCATGGAAAATCAGAACACAGAATATCATCCCTTCCAACTATAGAAAACAGGGAGAAATATCTTTGAAACTATCTCTAGGTCAGTATGATCTGTCCCATACCTTTGAAATTAGGAGTAATCCCAAGATTGACAATTATCTACTTCCCTTAAAGCAATCCTTTTAAGAACATTCTCCTTTACTTATAACCCAATCGATACCAAATAACGTTTCACCTCCATCTTCTATTGAAGACTCATGTAAGGAATGGAGGCCCAAAAGCACAGGATTAAATATGTACTACCCTTTTTTTTTTGATAGCTCACTTATTTTTTATTGAATATTTTCTTTATTTACATTTCAATTACATTTCAAATGCTATCCCCTTTCCCAGTTCCCTTCCCCCAGTCTCCTATTGCCTCCCTTCCCTCTTCTATGAGGGTGTTCCCCAGCCATTCACTCCTGCATCCACACCCTGCCATACCCTTACACTGGGGCATCACACTACTCTGTATTACATATTCAATAAATGTTGTTAATTATCATTTATTTAGTGTCTCTAGTTCAGCTGGTATTCTAAATAAGGCCCTGTCTGAAAAATAACAACAAAATCACAATTATATTTGTTAAGGGCCATTTAAAGACTATTTTTTTATTTCCAGCTCCAAATTAATCCTAAAGATAAAATATGATTAATTCTATATTGTTAACTATGGTGGTTTTCTCTAATGACCCAAGTTAAAGGACAGCTTGTCATTTTGACTTGTTTTTCCTCTATAATCTTGAGATTTACATAGTATGAATTGTTTCCACTGTCGATGGTATGTTTTATTTATTTGTTTTGTTATTTTCGAGACAGGGTTTCTCTGTGTAGCCCTGGCTATCCTGGATTCACTCGGTAGAACAGATAGTTCTTCAGTTGGGAAACCTGCCTTCCTCTGCCCCCCGAGTGCTGGGACTAAAAGCATGCACCATCATTGCCCGGCATGGCAGGTTTTATGAACTGCAGATTTTTTTTTATTGGGTATTTATTTCATTTACATTTCCAACGCTATCCCAAAAGTCCCCCACACGCTCCCCCCACCCACTCCCCTACCCACCCAATCCCACTTCTTGGTCCTGGGGTTCCCCTGTATTGAGGCATATAAAGTTTGCACGACCAATGGGCCTCTCTTTCTACTGATGGCTGACTAGGTCATCTTCTGATTCATATGCAGCTAGACACACGAGCTCCGGGGGGCTACTGGTTAGTTCATATTGTTGTTCCACATATAGGGTTGCAGATCCCTTTAGCTCCTTGGGTACTTTCTCTAGCTTCTCCATTGGGGGCCCATCCAATAGCTGACTGTGAGCATCCACTTCTGTGTTTGCCAGGCCCCGGCATAGTCTCACAAGAGACAGCCATATATGGGTCCTTTCAGCAAAATCTTGCTAGTATATGTAATGGTGTCAGCGTTTGGAGGCTGATTATTGGATGGATTCCCGGATATGGCAGTCTCTAGATGGTCCATCCTTTCGTCTCAGCTCCAAACTTTGTCTCTGTAACTCTTTCCATGGGTGTTTGGTTCCCAATTCTAAGAAGAGGCAAAGTGTCCACACTTTGGTCTTTGTTCTTCTTGAGTTTCATGCGTTTAGCAAATTGTATCTTATATCTTGGGTAGTCTAAATTTCTAGGCTAATATCCACTTATCAGTGACTACATATTGTGCGAGTTCTTTTGTGATTGGGTTACCTCATTCAGGATGATGCCCTCCAGGTCCAACCATTTGCCTAGGAATTTCATAAAATCATTCTTTTTAATAGCTGAGTAGTACTCCATTGTGTAAATGTACCACATTTTTCTGTATCCATTCCTCTGTTGAGGGGCATCTGGGTTCTTTCCAGCTTCTGGCTATTATAAACAAGGCTGCTATGAACATAGTGGAGCATGTATCCTTCTTACCGGTTGGAACATCTTCTGGATATATGCCCAGGAGTGGTATTGCAGGATTCTCTGGTAGTACTATGTACAATTTTCTGAGGAACCGCCGGACTGATTTCCAGAGTGGTTGTACAAGCTTGCAATCCTACCAACAATGGATGAGTGTTCCTCTTTCTCCACATCCTTGCCTGAAAAATCTCCCATGCTCATGGATTGGCAGGATCAACATTGTAAAAATGGCTATCTTGCCAAAAGCAATCTACAAATTCAATGCAATCTCCATCAAAATTCCAACTCAATTCTTGAACAAATTAGAAAGGGCAATCTGCAAATTCATCTGGAATAACAAAAAACCTAGGTAAGCAAACACTCTTCTCAAGGATAAAAGAACCTCTGGTGGAATCACCATGCCTGACCTAAAGCTGTACTACAGAGCAATTGTGATAAAAACTGCATGGTACTGATATAGCGACAGACAAGTAGACCAATGGAATAGAATTGAAGACCCAGAAATGGGGCATGGTGGTACATGCCTTTAATCCCAGCACTTGGGAGGCAGAGGCAGGCAGATTTCTGAGTTTGAGGTCAGCCTGGTCTACAGAGTGAGTTCCAGGACAGCCAGGGGTATACAGAGAAATCCTGTCTCAAAAAAAAAAAAAAAAAAAAAAAAAAACAAAAAACAAAAAAGGGATTCAGAAATGAACTCACACACCTATGGTCACTTGATCTTTGACAAGGGAGCAAAAAACATCCAGTGGAAAAAAGACAGCATTTTCAACAAATGGTGCTGGCACAACTGGCGGTTATAATGTAGAAAAATGCGAATTGATCCATTCCTATCTCCTTGTACTAAGGTCAAATCTAAGTGGATTAAGGAACTCCGCATAAAACCAGAGACACTGAAACTTATAGACGAGAAAGTAGGAAAAACCCTCGAATGTATGGGTACAGGGGAAAAATTCCTGAATAGAACAGCAATGGCTTGTGCTATAAGATCGAGAATTGACAAATAGGACCTCACAAAATTACAAAGCTCCTGCAAGGCAAAAGACACTGTCAATAAGGCAAAAAGGCCACCAACAGATTGGGAAAGGATCTTTACCTTTCTTAAATCAGAGAGGGGAATAATATCCAGTATATATATAAAGAACTCAAGAAGGTGGACTCCAGAAAAATCCAATAACCCCATTAAAAAATGGGGCTCAGAGCTAAACAAAGAATTCTCACCTAAGGAATACCGAATGGTTGAGAAGCACCTGAAAAAATGTTCAGCATCCTTAATCATCAGGGAAATGCAAATCAAAACAACCCTGAGATTCCACCTCACACCAGTCAGAATGGCTAAGATCAAAAATTCAGGTGACAGCAGGTGCTGGCGAGGATGTGGAGAAAGAGGAACTGCAGATGTTAATTGTATTACCAATTGCAAGGCAATTCCACTTTTGTAATAGTTATGGTTCATCTTAGCCTATAGTTTGACTCCAAAGTTTCTCTGGTTTTACTCACAGCTGAATATCTCTCTGAATTCAGAGGAGACTTCGAGATTGGCCTGGAAATAGAATAAATTTTTACTTCATATCTTTTAGATTGTTGCTTCCTGGTTCTTGACAGTGTAACTGTATCTACCCTTTAAAAAACTAAGCCTATTTGAGATGGTTTATATTCCAGAAGAGACTATGTAGACGAGTGTGGCCTCAAATTCATGAATATGAATTTGCCTCCACACTTCTGGGATTGATAGCACATACTATCATGCTTTGCGATATTCATTTTGAAAATGATTGTAAGGCACTGATTCTAAACACCTGAAATGACTTTAAGACTTAGTGTATTGTCCCAATTCTTAGGTGCTGTCTTTAAATGTTACTTTGTTTCTCTCTCCCCCTCTTTCTCTCTCTCTCCCCCTCTCTTCCCCTCTCCCTCTCTTCCTCTTCCCCTCTCTCCCCCATTCCCTCTCTTCCTCTCCCCCTCTCCCTCTCCCTCTCCCTTTCCCTCTGCCTCTCCCTCTCCCTCTCTCCCTCTCTCTCTCTCAACGAAATTAAGCTGTTATTTTATTTGTATGGTTGTCTTGCCTCTATTTTTCACTTCTGTCTGTGCCTGATGGCCACAAAGGCTAGGAAAGCCAGGAAGCCCAACATGTCTGTCATGTGTTTCCTGCCTTATTCTGAAACTTGTCTCATAATCATCATGTGGACTTGCAGGTGACCTAAACCCAGCCTAAAGACAGAACAAAATCCTGTTTCCTAAAAAAATCTCTTTAACTGCTAGTATTCTAGGCACCTGTCCACTTGTGGGGCACATTGGTAACTGCAATGTAAGCTGATTCATGGGCTCTGTAAGTTATGCAGCTTGATTCTAGGAGCAAGAAGGAGGCATGCTTAGGGAGTGCAGTAGTTGGAGTTCAGATTGAGCTCCAAATTTGCAAAACAGTGAACACAGAGACACTGCCCACAAAAGGAAGTAACAGACAATTGAGCACTTTGGATCTGGAATCTTAGTTACTCCCAGGGGCTTGGCAGGAGGACACACAGGTAGGTTATTGGAGCAAAGGCACTAGTGCTACTGAACCTTGAATCTCTAGATCTGGAAAGGGATTGGCCCTGGTTGGAACTGTGTCCCTTCAGCACACCCTAACCCTAAGGGTAGTGATCATGTCACTCAATATGCTCCAGCCAATCAGAATCTCCACCGGGCGCTGCCAGTCAGAAGAGAAGGGGCTGCATCTGCACAAAACATTTCCAGGAGGGGCTACTCTAGAAATGTACTTGGCAGAATGACAAACTTGACAGCCCTTGTTTCTCTATTATCTTCAGTAAGTTCTGCCCTTAGCAGTTAACCTGTAGGTGTAAGATCTATTTGGAGTTGTTTTTGTGGAGGCTGTAGAAGACATTTTATGTGTTGGGTAGCACTCCAATATTAAGCTGTGATGTACAAGAGTAGTTGATGATGTTATGGATTCATCAATGCTTAGAAAATATTAAGTGACACTAAGTAGAATGTAGCTGAGGTAAGACTGCCTGTAAAACAGCTGATAGGTATGTAGTATGCTAAGCAGTCCAGTTACAGGTTAGTATAGTCATATACATGTTTATTTACCAGGATTATCAGAAATTTGTCTCCCAACCATAACAAAAGGGACAAATCTGCTATACAGTCAGGCATTAGACCTATGCTGATATCAAAAGAACAGGCCCCTAACAAGCTACACAAAATGGCATTATAGGGTCACAACCAACCTTAAAGCCTGGTGTGCCATAAAGATCTTTTTTTCTTCTTGGAGAAAGCATAGTTTTGCCTCCATTTCAAGACTACAGCTGGTGACATCTCTTTGAAAGGAAAAATACTATTGTGTTAAGGGCTGGTCTACTCAAATAAGGCTTGATCCTAATGTGTGGAGAATTGCATATCTCAACCCTAAATTCCAGATCTTTAAAAGTTTGGAGCTTGACCAAAGGCCCTGGCGTATTGAATACAAAATAGTGCTCTTTCTCTTAAGCCTGAATTACCATTAGGAGAGGTGGCAATGGTCTGTGGCTAGGGCTTCTGGGAGGAGAAGCTTCAGATCCTGAGATTCCAACTTTCTCCACAATGTGGCGATATGGTTCTCAGTCCCAAGCCCACTGGGGGTTTGGTCAGTCATGGTTTTTTGATACTTGGCAGTTCCCTTGTGCAGTGTTGTTTTATTGGACTTCTGAGTTTGTCCCAGTTTATGCTAGTTTCTGCAGACTTCCTAGAGGTCTCCAGTTCTTTCCACTTACCCCTCTAAGTGGGATACAAGATGCTACTCTTAAAAAGTTTACTTGGCATAAGACATAGCTTGTGTAAGCTCTCCACACTGCAGCTGTTGTAGATTCTACCTTCTACTTTTGCTATTTTTCTCATCTCATGGCTACCTCCAACTCAGGAACCCATCACTGGAAAATGGCTTGCTATTTCTGGGCTCTGAGGCACTTAATAAATGATTCTGGGGGTCTTTGGTTTGTATATCTCCTAGCTGTCTTAAGTAGGACTTGCAATCTCCAGTCTATAATTAAATTGTTCAAAATAACCAGGGGACTGAACAGGCAAGAAACTTATGGGTGAGAGCATGTGTGGAATCCAAAGTCTGTTTTTGGTTGGCTTGTCTTTGAGCATTAGCCACAGCCGAATCCATTCTGCCATTAAGAAATTTTTCCTAATTAATATTTTAGTTGTATATGGAGATATTTCTTTCTGGGATGATATGTTAATTCTGGGAGAGCTGTCTTTTATTTCCCTTGTAGAAATGTTTCTAAGACAAGCTATGTTGACTCAGGTAGCCTTGACCTAGTCTGCTGCTCCCCAGGTAAATGACCTTGCTTTCCTCTAGATGAAAATTCCTAAATTCTTGAGTTAAAGAATGTAACAAAAGAGTGTTTTATAACTGCTCATTTGAGTCATATAATGAACTGTCCATTTATTCCAGCTTCAGATGAGAACAGGAGCAATGGTTTACTCTGATCTCAGGTGAAACAGGGCAGGAGATGGCTAGATCATAGACGAAAGCTTAAGGGAATCTGCTCCAAGTGTCACCATTCTACAGAAGGATAAGAGTCAGGCAGGGTGAATAATTTTGTAATTTCACAGCTTGTATAAAATAATGCAAGTGATACAATGAAATTAGATTGGTGAGTGCTTAATTTGGGCAGTTTAGCTTAAGCTAGTGATAATGAATTTACATTTTAAGATCTGTACTATATAGATATATCAGAAATGTAAAACACAAGCCATTAGCTGTAGCTGTGTGTGTAACATTATAGATTTCAGTAGTTAACAAAGCACATAGGAGCAAGGTCATACACTATCTTATTAATATCATTCTTTCTACCAGAAAGGCCTGATCTTTTTCAAATCAGTACAGTTATATATTTTACCAATATAGGTGTGGGTTTGTTGTTATATTTGTTGTACCAACCCACTGAGGACAATGTGCTGATTAACAAGAGTGCTCCACAGTGTCTGACATGTGTCCTGCTTTGCTCTGAGCCTTGTCTCATAGCTGTTAGGTGGAAAGTGCTTGTGGTTTACCTGAACCCAGCCTGAAGCCACAAAACAAAGTTTGTGTCCAAAAATCCCTCTTCAGTTGCTAATATTCTGGCAATGACCCCCTGTGGACAGTTTGGTAAGTCCAATGTAAGCTGATTGATGGGGTATGCAAGCTATCCAACTTGATTCCAGGAGGAAGAAGGGGAATTCCTCCTGAGTGTTGGAATTGGAGCTCAGGCAAGCTCCAAACTTTCAAAGCAGTGAACCCAGTGGCACTGCCAAGAAAGGGGAGAGGCAGGCAGGTGAGCAGCAGGGATCAGGAATCTTAGCCCCTCCCAAGGGTTTGGCGGGAGATCAGACAGGTAGCCTACTGGAGGAGATGCAGTAGTGCTACTCAACTGCAAATCTGCAGATCTGCAAAAGGATTGGCCCTAGCTGGAACCATTCTGCTTTGTCCCTACAGCACACTATAATCCCATGGGTGGTGTTCATGTCACTCAAGACTCCCTAGCCTATCAGAACCTCCACACGGACCTGTCAATCAGAAAGAGAGGTGACTCTTCTGGGTACTAAGCCTGCAAGTTCCTCTCTAACTCAACTGACCTCAATGTTTCTGTATGATCAGTTATTATCTTTACTGGGTGCTGTGAGATGAGCTTATGCAAGCTTAGAAGTTCAGATGTGTTAAGTGCAAGGTCATCTCCCACAAAGAGGGTGAGCAAGCATCTTAGCAAAGGATGCTTGTGCAATAGGTCTTCCCAGAGGCTGGATTGTCAGCATCAACCAGACAGATGGGGCCACCTGTGAGGTCCTTTGTGGACCTACTCTTTCCTTTCGGTCCTGGCTGCTGCCTCTGAGTAACTTTATTATAAGCCTGCATCTGGACAAAACCTTTGTGGCAGGGGCTTGTGTGTAGAAATATACTTGGCAGGATGAGAACCAGAGGAACAGCTTACTGTGTACACTGTCAGGTAAAACAGTGCAGACAAGAGCTAGGTCACAGATCAAAGGAAAAGGGAGTATGCTGCAGGGGTCACGTTTATGGAGAAGGACCTGATTCAGGCAGTGAGAATGATTTTGCAACTTCACACATTGTATTAATTTATGCATGAGATTAAATAAAACCAGATAGGTGAGTGTTTAATTTGGGCAGGTCAGCTTGAGCCAGTGGGTAATGAATTCCCATTTTAGGATCTGTATTATGAGATATGTACAATACTTGGGAACATATTTAACTGAGCTCACAAATATTAAACACATGACATTATCTGTAGCTTTGTGTGTCACATTATAGATCTCAGTAGTTAACAAAGCACATAGGGGCAAGGTCAATCACTATCTTATTAATATCTTCTACCAGGAAGGGCTGGATCTTTTTCAAATCAGTACAGTGATATATTTGTTCAATTATATTTATCTTATTAAAAATTTAATTTTTAGTGGGGTTATTTGAGTTTTTGGAGTCCACCTTCTTGAGTTCTTTATATATATTGGATATTAGTCTCCTATCTGATTTAGGATAGGTAAAGATCCTTTCCCAATCTGTTTGTGGCCTTTTTGTCTTTTTGACGGTGTCTTTTGCCTTACAGAATTGCAATTTTACGAGGTTCCATTTGTCGATTCTCAATATTACTGCACAAGCCATTGATGTTCAATTCAGGAATTTTTCCCCGGTACCCATATCTTCAAGGCTTTTCCCCATTTTCTCCTCTACAACTTGAACTGTCTCTGGTTTTATGTGGAGTTCCTTGATCCACTTAGATTTGACCTTAGTACAAGGAGATAGGAATGGATGAATTCGCATTCTTCTACATGTTAACCCCCAGTTGTGCCAGCACCATTTGTTGAAAATGCTGTCTTTTTTCCACTGGATGGTTTTTGCTCCCTTGTCAAAGATCAAGTGACCATAGGTGTGGGTTCATTTCTGGGTCTTCAATTCTATTCCATTTGTATACTTGTCTGTAGCTATACCAGTACCATGCAGTTTTTATCACAATTGCTCTATAGTACAGCTTTAGGTCAGGCATCAGAGCTAAACAAAGAATTCTCACATGGGGAATACCGAATGGCTGAGAAGCACCTGAAAAAATGTTCAGCATCCTTAATCATCAGGGAAAAGCAAATCAAAACAACCCTGAGATTCCACCTCACACCAGTCAGAATGGCTAAGATCAAAAATTCAGATGACAGCAGATGCTGGCGAGGATGTGGAGAAATTCCTAGGCAAATGGATGAACCTGGAGGGCATCATCCTGAGTGAGGTAACTCAATCACAAAAGAACTCACATGATATGTACTCACTGAGAAGTGGATAATATCCCAGAAACTTAGAATACCCAAGATATAAGATACAATTTTCGAAATACATGAAACTCAAGAAGAACAAAGACCAAAGTGTGGACACTTTGCCCCTTCTTAGAATTGGGAACAAAAGTGGATGCTCACAGTCAGCTATTGGATGGATCACAGGGTCCCGAATTGAGGAGCCAAAGAAAGTACCCAAGTAGCTAAAGGAATCTGCAACCCTATAGGTGGAACAACAATATGAACTAACCAGTACCCCTCCCCCCCCCCAGCTTGTGTCTCTAGCGGCAAATGTATCAGAAGATGGCCTATTCGGCCATCACTGGAAACAGAGGCCCATTGGTTTTGTGAACTTTATATGCCTCAGTACAGGGGAACGCCAGGGTCAAGAAGTAGGAGTGGGTGGGTAGGGGAGTCGGGGAGAGGAGGGTATGGGGGACTTTTGGAAGAACACTGGAAATATAAATGAAGAAAATATCTAATAAATATTCATATAAAATTAAAAAATTATACTTAGATGTAAAAAAAGTTAAGTTTTGGTATTCCTTTTTAAATTTCATTTTTATTATGCATATTGATCCCTTACTTGTTTCTGTTCCCCAATATTTCCCCAATTTAAGAATTTCATTCTTAATTTTTTTTTTTTTTTTTTTTGAGACAGGGTTTCTCTGTGTAGCCCTGGCTGTCCTGGAACTCACTCTGTAGACCAGGAAGGCCTGGAACTCAGAAATCTACCTACCTCTGCCTCCCTAGTGCTGGGATTAAAGGTGTGCACCACCACTGCCCTGTTCATTCTTATTTTTAAAGAGATTTTATATATGTCTGTTTAGAGAAACATCTCCTGTAGCTCTTACTTTCTTTATGTAAATCAGACTTGCTTTGAACTCCTAATCCTGCCTCTGCTGCCCAGGGCTTGGAAAACAGTCCTACAACTGCTTTCAGGCTGGGTTGTGACTTATCAGTGTGACAAAAGACACCAGGGAATGAGTGTTGTCTAACCTCCCTGGGTTACAGGGTTACAAGTTAGGGTATTACAAATAAAGAGGGACAGGTATAAGGTTGAGTTCACTGACCAACTTTGAAGCTGGTCTACTTGCAGCACAGAAAAGGAAGAGGAATAAGGTAGGTGAGGCCTTTCTGCTTTGGCAGTAGTTGACATTCACCATGAGGAGTCAAGTAATCAATTTTGCACAATCAGTAAAATTCTATACTGGCCATCTTGTGGCATTCCCCAGATTAGGGCAATGACAAATGAGATCATGGTCCCTCCCTGTTACAGCATATTACTGCCATACCTCATCATATAACCCAGGAGTAGGGTTGCCAATCTCCCAGCTGTGATTCCTTGTGGAATCCAATCATTTGGGAACTGGCCTTTTCATCTATCATTAGTCATCCTGATCTCCTGGTCTGGCTCTTGCTTCTCCCCTCCTTCCTCTCTCCACAAAGTTCAAGGTCATGTATACTCTATTCCATCCCAGATATAACTGGGTCTGGCTATGTTCTCACTTTTGTGTATAATATACTATCTACTCCAACATACCCAGGATCAATGCTATCCTTTACTTTTTTAAAAATATTTTTTATTAGGTATTTTCCTCATTTACATTTCCAATGCTATCCCAAAAGTTTCCCATACCCTCCCCCCACTCCCCTACTCACCCACTCCCACTTTTTGGCCCTGCTGTTCCCCTGTATTGGGACATATAAAGTTTGCATGACCAATGGGCCTCTCTTTCCAGTGATGGCCGAATAGGCCATTTTTGATACATATGCAGCTAGAAATAAGAGCTCTGGGGTACTGGTTAGTTCATATTGTTGTTCCACCTATTGGGTTACAGATCCCTTTAGCTCCTTGGGTACTTTCTCTACCTCATCCATTGGGGGCCATGTGATCCATCCAATAGCTGACTGTGAGCATCCACTTTTGTGTTTGCTAGGCCCCAGCATATTCTCACAAGAGACAGCTATATCAGGGTACTTTCAGCAAAATTTTGCTAGTGTATGCAATGGTGTCAGCGTTTGGAAGCTGATTATGGGATGGATCTCTGGATATGGCAGTCTCTAGATGGTCCATCTTTTGTCTCAGCTCCAAATTTTGTCTCTGTAACTCATTCCATGGGTGTTTCGTTCCCAATTCTAAGAAGGGGCAAAGTGTCCACACTTTGGTATTTGTTCTTGAGTTTCCTGTGTTTCGCAAATTGTATCTTATATCTTGGGTATTCAAAGTTTCTGGGCTAATATCCACTTATCAGTGAGAACATACCATTTGAGTTCTTTTGTGATTGGGTTACCTCACTCAGGATGATGCCCTCCAGGTCCAACCATTTGCCTAGGAATTTCATAAATTCATTCTTTTTAATAGCTGAGTAGTACTGCATTGTGTAAATGTACCACAATTTTTGTATCCATTCCTCTGTTCAGGGGCATCTGGGATCTTTCCAGCTTCTGGCTATTATAAATAAGGCTGCTATGAATGTAGTGGAACATGTGTCTTTCTTACCAGTCGGAATAACTTCTGGATATATGACCAGGAGAGGTATTGTGGGATCCTCCAGTAGTACTATGTCCATTTTTTTGAGGAACTGCCAGACTGATTTCCAGAGTGGTTGTACAAGCTTGCAATCCCACCAACAATGGAGGAGTGTTCCTCTTTCTCCACATCTTTGCCAGCATCTGCTTTCACCTGAATCTTTGATCTTAACCCTTCTGACTGGTATGAGGTGGAATCTCAGGGTTGTTTTAATTGGCATTTCCCTGATGATTAAGGATGCTGAACATTTTTTCAGGTTCTTCTCAGCCATTCAGTATTCCTCAGGTGAGAATTCTTTGTTTAGCTTTAAGCCCCATTTTTAAATGGGGTTATTTGACTTTATGGAGTCCACCTTCTTGAGTTCTTTATATATATTGGATATTAGTCTCCTATCTGATTTAGGATAGGTAAAGATCCTTTCCCAATCCATTGGTGGCCTTTTTGTCTTATTGACGGTGTCTTTTGCCTTACAGAAGCTTTGCATTTTAATGAGGTCTCATTTGTCAATCCTCCATCTTATAGCACAAGCCATTGCTGCTCTATTCAGGCATTTTTTCCCTGTGCCCATATCTTTGAGGCTTTTTCCCACTTTCTCCTCTACAACTTGAACTGTCTCTGGTTTTATGTGGAGTTCCTTGATCCATTTACATTTGACTTTAGTACAAGGAGATAGGAATGGATCAATTCGCATTCTTCTACATGATGATCGCCAGTTGTGCCAGCACCATTTGTTGAAAATGCTGTCTTTTTTCCACTGGATGGTTTTAGCTCCCTTGTCAAAAAGTGTGACCATAGGTGTTTGGGTTCATTTCTGGGTCTTCAATTCTATTCCATTGGTCTACTTGTCTGTTGCTATACCAGTACCATGCAGTTTTTATCACAATTGCTCTGTAGTACAGCTTTAGGTCAGGCATGGTGATTCCACCAGAGGTTCTTTTATCTTTGAGAAGAGTGTTTGCTATCCTGGGTTTTTTTTTTTTTATTCCAGATGAATTTGCAGATTCCTCTTTCTAATTCATTGAAGACTTGAGTTGGAATTTTGATAGGGATTGCATTGAATCTGTAGATTGCTTTTGGCAAGATAGCCATTTTTACAATGTTGATCCTGCCAATCCATGAGCATGCGAGATCTTTCCATCTTCTGAGATCTTCTTTGATTTCTTTCTTTAGAGATTTGAATTTCTTATCATACAGATCTTTCACTTCCTTAGTTAGAGTCACGCCAAGGTATTTTATATTATTTGTGACTATTGAGAAGGGTGTTGTTTCCCTAATTTCTTTCTCAGCCTGTTCATTGTTTGTGTAGAGAAAGGCCATTGACTTGTTTGAGTTAATTTTATATCCAGCTACTTCACCGAAGCTGTTTATCAGGTTTAGGAGTTCTCTGGTGGAATTTTTAGGGTCACTTATATATACTATCATATTATCTGCAAAAAGTGATATTTTGACTTCTTCTTTTCCAATTTGTATCCCCTTGATCTCCTTTTGTTGTCTAATTGCTCTGGCTAGGACTTCAAGTACAATGATGAAGAGGTAGGGCGAGAGTGGGCAGCCTCATCTAGTCCCTGATTTTAGTGGGATTGCTTCCAGCTTCTCACCATTTACTTTGATGTTTGCTACTGGATTGCTGTAGATTGCTTTTATCATGTTTATGTATGAGCCTTGAATTCCTGATCTTTCCAAGACTTTTAACGTGAATGGATGTTGGATTTTGTCAAATGCATTCTCTGTGTCTAAGGAGATGATCATGTGGTTTTTGTCGTTGAGTTTGTTTATGTAATGGATTACGTTGATGGATTTCTGTATATTAAACCATCCCTGCATCCCTGGAATAAAACCTACTTGGTCAGGATGGATGATTGTTTTAATGTGTTCTTGGATTCGGTAACGAGAATTTTATTGAGTATTTTTGCATCGATATTCATAAGGGAAATTGGTCTGAAGTTCTCTATCTTTGTTAGATCTTTCTGTGGTTTAGGTATCAGAGTAATTGTGGCTTCATAAAATGAGCTGGGTAGAGTACCTTCTACTTCTATTTTTGGAATAGTTTGTGAAGAACTAGAATTAGATCTTCTTTGTAGGTCTGATAGAACTCTGCAGTAAAGCCATCTGGTCCTGGATTTTTTTGGTGGGAGACTATTAATGACTGCTTCTATTTCTTTAGGGGATATGGGACTGTTTAGGTCATTAATCTGATCCTGATTTAACTTTGGTACCTGGTATCTGTCTAGAAATTTGTCCATTTCGTCCAGGTTATCCAGTTTTGTTAAATATAGCCTCTTGTAGAAGGATCTGATGATGTTTTGGATTTCTTTAGGATCTGTTGTTATGTCCCCCTTTTCCTTTCTGATTGTGTTAATTAGGATGCTGTCCCTGTGCCTTTTAGTGAGTCTGGCTAAGGGTTTATCTATCTTGTTGATTTTTTTCAAAGAACCAGCTCCTCCTTGTTTGATTCTTTGAATAGTTCTTCTTGTTTCCACTTGGTTAATTTCAGCCCTGAGTTTGATTATTTCCTGCCGTCTACTCCTCTTGGGTGAATTTGCTTCCTTTTGTTCTAGAGCTTTTAGGAGTGTTGTCAAGTTGCTAGTGTGTGCTCTCTCTAGTTTCTTTTTGGAAGCACTCAGAGCTATGAGTTTCCCTATTAGAAATGCTTTCATTGTGTCCCATAAGTTTGGGTATGTTGTGGCTTCATTTTCATTAAACTCTAAAGAGTCTTTAATTTCTTTCTTTATTCCTTCCTTGACCAAGTTATTATTGAGAATAGTGTTGTTCAGTTTCCACGTGAATGTTGGCTTTCCATTATTTATGTTGTTATTGAAGAATAGCCTTAGTCCGTGGTGGTCTGATAGGATGCATGGGACAATTTCAATATTTTTGTATCTTTTGAGGCCTGTTTTGTGACCAATTATATGGTCAGTTTTGGAGAAGGTACCATGAGGTGCAGAGAAGGTATATCCATTTGTTTTAGGATAAAATGTTCTGTAGATATCTGTTAAGTCCATGTGTTTCATAACTTCTGTTAGTTTCACTGTGTCCCTGTTTAGTTTCTGTTTCTACGATCTGTCCATTGATGAAAGTGGGGTGTTGAAGTCTCCCACTATTATTGTGTGAGGTGCAATGTGCTTTGAGCTTTACTAAAGTTTCTTTAATGAATGTGGCTGCCCTTGCATTTGAAGCATAGATATTCAGAATTGAGAGTTCTTCTTGTAGGATTTTACCTTTGATGAGTATGAAGTGTCCCTCCTTGTCTTTTTTGATAACTTTGGGTTGGAAGTCGATTTTATTCGATATTAGAATGGCTACTCCAGCTTGTTTCTTCAGACCATTTGCTTGGAAAATTGTTTTCCAGCCTTTCACTCTGAGGTAGTGTCTGTCTTTTTCTCTGAGATGGGTTTCCTGTAAGCAGCAAAATGTTGGGTACTGTTTGTGTTAGTCTATGTCTTTTTATTGGGGAATTGAGTCCATTGATATTAAGAGATATTAAGGAAAAGTAATTGTTACTTCCTTTTTTTTTTTTTTTTTTTTTTTTTTTTTGGTTTTTGGAGACAGGGTTTCTCTGTGTAGCCCTGGCTGTCCTGGCACTCACTTTGTAGACCAGACAGGGCTCGAACTCAGAAATCCGCCTGCCTCTGCCTCTGGAGTGCTGGGATTAAAGGTGTGCGCCACCACATCTGGCTCTCTTTCTACTATTTTTGTTGTTAGAGTTGGCATTCTGTTCTTGTGGCTGTCTTTTTTTAGGTTTGTTGAAGGATTACTTTCTTGCTTTTTCTAGGGCGTGGTTTCCGTCCTCTTATTGGATTTTTTCTGTTATTATCCTTTGAAGGGCTGGATTCGTGGAAACATAATGTGTGAATTTGGTTTTGTCGTGGAAAACTTTGGTTTCTCCATCTATGGTAATTGAGAGTTTGGCTGGGTATAGTAGCCTGGGCTGGCACTTGTGTTCTCTTAGTGTCTATATAACATCTGTTCACGATCTTCTGGCTTTCATAGTCTCTGGTGAAAAGTCTGGTGTAATTCTGATAGGCCTGCCTGTACATGTTACTTGACATTTCCCCCTTACTGCTTTTAATATTCTATCTTTATTTAGTGCATTTGTTGTTCTGATTATTATGTGTCAGGAGCAATTTCTTTTCTGGTCCAGTCTATTTGGATTTCGGTAGGCTTCTTGTATGTTCATGGGCATGTCTTTCTTTAGGTTTGGGAAGTTTTCTTCTATAATGTTGTTGAAGATATTTGATGGCCCTTTGAGTTGAAAATCTTCATTCTCATCTACTCCTGTTTACCGCAGGTTTGGTCTTCTCATTGTGTCCTGGATTTCCTGGATGTTTTGAGTTAGGATCTTTTTGCATTTTGTATTTTCTTTGATTGTTGTGCCAATGTTCACTATGGAATCTTCTGCACCTGATATTCTCTCTTCCATCTCTTGTATTCTGTTGCAGATGCTCACATCTATGGTTCCAGGTTTCTTTCCTAGAGTTTCTATCTCCAGCGTTGCCTCACTTTGGGTTTTCTTTATTGTGTCTACTTCCCGTTTTAGGTCTTGGATGGTTTTTATTCAATTCCATCACCTTTTAGGTTGTGTTTTCCTGCAATTCTTTAAGGGATTTTTGTGCTTCCTCTTTAGGGTCTTCTACCTGTTTAGCAGTGTTCTACTGTATTTCTTTAAGTGAGTTATTAAAGTCCTTCTTGATGTCCTCTACCGTCATCATGAGATATGCTTTTAAATCCGGGGCTATCTTTTTGGTCGTCTTGGGACCCACACAGGACTGGGTGAGGTGGCAATGCTGCGTTCTGATGATGGTGAGTGGTCTTTGTTTCTGTTAGTAAGATTCTTACGTTTGCCTTTCGCCATCTGGTAATCTCTGGAGTTAGTTGTTATAGTTGTCTCTGGTTAGAGCTTGTTCCTCAGGTGATTATGTTGGTCTCTATCAGCAGACCTGGGAGACTAGCTCTCTCCTGAGTTTCAGTGGTCAGAGTACTCTCTGCAGGCAAGCTCTCCTCTTGCAGGGAAGGTGCCCAGATATCTGGTGTTCGAACTTGCCTCCTGGCAGAAGTTGTGTTCCAATCATCAGAGGTCCTAAGATCCCATGGAGAGTCCTGTGGGGACCTTGGGGGTGTCCGCAGACTCCCCGTCCAAGGTGCCTCGGTGCTGGTGCTAATGCCAACTGTAAGGGAATTGTGAGCCTGGTGAGGCCGGGTTTTCTGCTTCCCTAATTAATGCTTTCTCAGATCCCGAGAGATTGGATTGGAGCAGCAGTTGTGTCCCATTCACCAGAGGTCTTAAGATCCTGTGGGGAGTCCTGTGGGGACCTTGGGGGTGTCCACAGACTCCGTGCCCAAGGTGCGTCTGTGCTGGCACCGACCTGAAGGGACCTATCCTTTACTTTTTATTTCTTCTTTGTCTTCCCTTTTCTCTCCCATTAACTGCTTCTAGCTTTAAAATACATAGCCACTTTTACTTTTAAATTATTGTTAATGTATGAATTTTATTTCAGTTCAGCTGCAAGACTTTCCTATTAAGAAATAGAGATGGCTGCACAGGACATTGCATGCATAATTGAATATAGAAAGAATAGACCCTGGGCCTTTTAAATATAAAATACTTGGTCTGCAGGACTAGAACATTCTTTTAAATGTACATTTTTCAGACTAGGGCTATGTCTGCATGTAGGATGGAACATCAGAGCTTGGAAGGTTTCAGCTGTTTGAGTCATTTGCTCTGTGATCCAACTGTGAAGGAGCTGCTGTTTTCCTGAGGCCCAGCTGGGTTTTCCAAGCTAATGAGGGACTATGGTCAGGCCTAACAATCAGGAACACTAGCTGAAGGTAGCTTGCAAGTTTTTTACAGGATTCTCCTCAGATGCATGTGTTAAATGCTGCCTGGAAGACTACAAGCCATCCCCTGGTTATTATAGTAATTTCCATTGACAGTACAGGAGGAGCAAGTCTGCAGAGCTATTTGAGTCTGATCTGCTGGTTCTAAATGGACTGTGGGTCAGAGTGTGGTTCTGTTGGTCCATGTGGTGATCATAGCAGAGACCCTTGTCCTTTGTCCCTTCTTGCGTGTGGATTTACAGGGGTCCCGGAGGCTTGGTAGCTCTGGGAGTGTGAAGGTATGGAACTTAAATGCCACTATGCAGTGTGTATAAAGAGGCATTGCTTTTCTTGTGCAGAAGGACAGCATTGGAAATGCAGTGGTTTGATTTCTAGAATTTGTGACCCTTCTGTATTTAGTTTTGTGTGGTTATTTTTATGAATAGTTTAGAAGTTAGTAGTAAAGAGCTGACAGTGATCATCCTTCAGAAATATTTGATTACATTCCTTTTTACCTTTCTGTTACCTATTGTCAAACTGGCATGATTCACAGAAATTCAATTCTTGGTTACAAAAGGAGCTTCTGACATGCAGAATTTTCTCAGGTGTTGATGCTGCTGGGTGGGTGGATAGGAAACATTGGAACATGATACATATGGAAGGAAGCATTATTATGTATATGGGCTGGAGTGGGGATGGTTTTGCCTGAAATTACTAATGGTCATGAGCATCTACAGAGCCATAGCCCAACTTTCTGAACATCTACAATTACAGAGAGAGCCCTAGAGCATTGGGGCCTCTCTGCTTGGAAGACAGATCATTAGTATCTGTAGGGTCAGAATTATAAAAGTTTAGGAGTCACTTTGAGTTATTTTTATTGGAGTCATGAAATATGATTTTATTTTATTTCTATACACACACTAGCACAGGTAACATTGGTCAAGATCACATTATTCCTGATGTATTTGCCTTAGTTATTTAAGAAAACTTGAAAATTGGTCACATGGAAATGGGCAGAGGATACATTCCTTGATACTGTGTTGCAGTTCTGTGGGATACTATTAGAATTGTGTCTAGGGAAACAGATAGTGGGCTTGGTCTTTAGACAGACCTCTTAGTCTTCAGGAGGATGGACTATGGTTGAGAAGGGGGTTTCTGTCCTTACTTGAGGTCTAAGACACAGACATGTGGGAAGAAGGGAAGGGGAGATGGAAATGGTCTGTTGTATCTGCTGGTGACATGGACAGGTGAGAGGAAACTGCAGTCCTTAGGGAACTCTTGCATATTGGGTCTCAGGGAGCAAAAATTGGGAAGGTCTAGCAGCATTCTACATGGTTCCAAACCCAACATCTTAATACTAAAGCATCAGATTCCCAGAGAACATTAATTTACTTAAGTTTTTATTGTCCAACTGTGAAAGACTGGATAAAAAGTACTCTGTGGGTGAGCAAGGCAGTCAGCGAATATTCATTTTGAAGTATACCTTCACACTGTTGTCTGTATCATATTTCTGTTTTATATACACATGTTTGGGATCGTTTAGGATTTAGTCACCTATGATGACGTGCAGGTGAACTTCACCCAGCAAGAGTGGGCTTTGCTGGATCCTTCTCAGAAGAATCTCTACAAAGATTTGATGCTAGAGACCTATAGGAATCTCACAGCTATAGTTAATATTGTGATTT
The DNA here is from genome assembly GCF_000001635.26 of Mus musculus. Lineage (NCBI taxonomy): Eukaryota > Metazoa > Chordata > Mammalia > Rodentia > Muridae > Mus > Mus musculus. Next base: position 177,791,603 of record NC_000068.7, on the reverse strand, counting down.
TTTTTACTTGCTTTGTAAAATATCTAGGTTATTGTTATTTGTTTTTATAATTTCAATTGAGAATGTGTGTATGAGTGTGTGTGTGTGTGTGTGTGTGTGTGTGTTGATACACAACAATGGCTATCTAAAATCTTGATGATCTCCTCTGAGTTCTGAGTGCCTGGACTGAAGAAATGCATTGCAAGCTATTGAAAAGGTGAGCTCAGCAACTTTGGAAAATTCAACCACACACCTCCCCTCCTGAAAGACAATGGTCATAGAACATGTAGGCACCCCTGTGCTCCAGAAGGGAGAAGCTAATTTAATTAAATTCTGCAGACCATAGGGGGGACCTACTGCTGACCACATGCAGATAAGGGAAACCCAGAGCACATAGACACACTCCTCAAGGTGAAGAGACAGGTCTTATCCCCCCATCACCTCTCTTTCCTCCCCTGAACTCCCCCTGCCCCCGCAGCCAAGAAAAGCCCTTGCTACCTCAGCCCATGAAGACCAAACTCTTTAAAGGGTACACTGTTCCACTAGTCACATTGTGTCTACTTGCTGCTGCTCTGAAAACTGTATAAAAAAATTAATGAATGGGCTGCACGAGGTCACCACCTCTCCTTCAGGTGTAGTATAATCCCAAAACATTCAAACAATAAATTCCTCTTGCTTTTTGCATTGATTTTCTGCTCTGCATTGTTCACTCAGGGGGTTCCCTGTAAGCTGATGCTTGCCAGAGTCTTACTTTATCCACAGCTTCCCAATAAGATCTCTTGAAAAGGTCAACTCAGGAACTTTGGGAAGGTCATGAAACACTTGCCCCTCCATAAGGGAGAGGGTAATTAACATTTCTCAGACCACAGGGCAGGAACCAACCTGTGGGTGGGGACACATTCCACAGGATGGACCATTGCCCCCTTTCAGACAAGGGAAGTTCCTTGTCACCTCATTCCCTAAAGACCAGTTTAAAGGGTGCACTGTTCCACCAATCATATTTTGCCTAGTTGCTGATGCTCTATTCTGCCCCTTGAAACCATATAAAAACTTGGTTACTACAGAATGGCATGGTTTCTGCCCCTTCCACAGGACCAGTGGATGTGGGCCTCTGAAAGTGCTAATGACTACCAAGAGCATAAGGCTTGTTTACAGAATAATGTACATATTTTACAATCCTCCTTTAAGGAATGTTCTCCCTGTTAACATTAATGAGTACATGATGATCAGAGACAGCACAAGTTCAAAAGCAAAGGTGTGGCTAATGTCTCACCCAAATGGTAAATGCTGGGACTTTCAAGACAGCCGTGAAGACTGTGGAACAGACCCCTAAAATTGGATTAAAGATATATTATTTCTCAATAAATAATAATGTATATAAATTATGAGGGACTCAAGAATCTAAAGGAATGAAAGCCAACTTCTCAGAAAGATACTAAGGAACGAGATACAGAGATTTGAAAAGTGGTGATCACAGAAGATCTCACCCAGGTAATGTTTTTGTTGTTGTTGATGATGATGATGCTTAGAAAGGCTGACAGATTGCTGATTTCAGGATCAGCCTGGGAAAGAGCAAATTTAGTCTCATGTGTGGTAGAAATGGTAATTACAGGCCTGGGTCGCACCCAGCCAGTTTCAGCTTAGCCTTTATGCTTCACAGAGGCAGGCAGATATCTGCTTTTGTAAGGTTAAAAGAAAATGTGTGCTTCCTGTCTCGTAAGAATTAAGTTCCTGTGGACACAGGATGCTATTTCTTAAGACAATCAAAAGGAAACTTGGAGTAAATGGCTGGGTAAATAAATATAATAGTAGATTGTGTTTATGGTATGCAGGAGATGACCTACCAAGTGAATTTTTTAGAATAGCAGGAGATAGCTGCTTGGTGGCCAGTCTTCAGCAGAACATAGACAGAGAGCTGTCTGGAGACCTGCAGAGCAAGCAGATCAGAAAGTAAGAAGAACACAGCGAAAGGAGGATGGAAAGCTGTCTCCTGCAAACATAGACTGACAGCTTGAACACAGGACTTCAGGACCAGTCCTTTGTTTTCATGCTCCCAGATACTCCTTCTCTCTCTACCACTCTCCAAGCCCAGGTTTGGTCCTTGGCAACAGAAATACACTCTGATATCATTAATTTTAAATCTAGATGTCAGGACTTAGAGCAAATGTATCACTTATGTTACCGTCCAAGTCAATGCCAGGTACCAGCTTATACTCAAGTATTTTGATAGAAGTATAGCTACAGACTAGTGAACTGCCATTTGAGTGCTAGGAAGTGAAATGGGTTTGAGCAGTGCTCTTAACAACAACTGAATGATCCCTTAGCCCACTAACCTACTTTCAATAAAATAAGAGAGAGTACTATACATTACAGATTTGAGATACAAACACCAGCTTTGAGGAAAGCTGAAAGAAGATAGTGACTTTGAGGAAACAAAGCTGTGTGTGCTTCAGGTGACAGAGCTAGAAGAGTGGGAAGTCCTAAGACCTTGTGGCTAAGGCAATTTCATCATAATCTCAAGTTGCTGAACAAGACACTGTAAGTTTTGATGGATTCCCTGTTGAATTTTGGTCTTGTTTGTTCTGTTCATTGTTTATAATGCTCCGATTCTTTCTGGTAAGGCTTCTTTTGTGACATTGTGTGTTGAAAGCATAATAGGCTCTCTTTAGGATATGATAGAGTCATGCTAGATAAAAAGTTGTTTTCACATTTGAGGAAACAGATGGTAGTTAAATTAATATGGCTCCCATAGACTCATAGGTTTGAATACATGTTTCCTAGTTTGTGGAACTGTTTGGGAAGGAACACAGGTCTGCCTTTTTTGGAAGAGGTGCGACACATTGGGTGCATTTTCAGGCTTTAATCTCTTCTGAACACGTCCATATTGCAAGCTCCCACTTTCGTGGAGTTCAAAATATGAGTTCTCATCTGTCCCTTGATTTACAGCTAAGACCTGTACTTCAAGATGTACTTTCCAGATGCATTTATGTCCAATATTTTTATAATTTATGGATGATTCTGGATGACTATGAGATAAGAATGCCCTTCAATATCTCAGCTTTTACATTTGACCATCTTCAGAAAAGAATTTAATTTAACTTTCATAGGAGTAGGCAAACCTATGTGTAAATGTGTCTAGATTCCCTGAGTAAAATCTCAATGCTCCCACGCTTGAAGAAAGGCGTTGCTTTGGAAATGGCTCCTGTGCTCTCCTTACTCATCACAGGAAAAATCTTTTGCAGGTGTTCTGTCTTAACTGCTGTGCTAGGTATACTTGTCAGTCAAATTGGACACATCTGGAATTACCTAAAACAGAAAGAGTTGGGTACTGTGAGGTATTTTTCTTAATTATAGTTTTCAATCTGGGAAAAGTATTTTTAATCTGGGTCTTTTGTGGTGATAAGATCCACCTTGAATCCATAATTGGTCTTTCAAACATATCCTTTGTGTGTATGGAAACATTAAATTTACTTTACTCAACCAATTTTTTGTCTCCTATTCTTGACTCCAAATCTGTGTATTTGCTAGCTCTAAGGATCAAGAAGTGTTTGCTGTTCATTTTGTGGCTGGCTCATTTCACTTAGCATAAGGACCTCCAGGGGTTTTGAATGAGAATCATTGCAATACACTTATATGTTTGAATACTTGGTCCCTAGATGGTGGGACATTTAGGAAGGATTAGAGATGTGGCCCTGTTACGGGAGGTGTGTCAGTGGTGGCAGGCAGACTTGAGGTTTTCCTAAACCCAACCAATCTGAGTGTTTTTTTTTTCCCTAGCTTGTCCTTCTTTTCTACTTTGATACTAGATCAAGATGTAATGTCTACCTACTAAGGCAACTCCCTGCAACCTACTGATTGCCACATTTTCTGACATTATGATCCTTTGATTTGTTTTGTTTGTTTGTTTGTTTGTTTTTAAAAAAAGAAAAAACAACTTCCCAGATATTCAGTTTTACCAATGAAGACTGAGGAGGCTGATGAAGTTGTGAATGCCTTCAAGACCAGAGAGGCAGAGAAAGAACTCAGCTTATCTTCCTCAACTGACTTTCCAGAGGGAAAGGGCCCTTTCCCCTCCTCCAAGCTGTGCTAAATACTCTTCAAGTAATGGCCTTCCTTTCCACATCCTGTGTTCATTTCCTCTCAACTGGCAACTTGCTCGCCTATTAACCTATGGTCAACTTTATTTAATCTTGTTTACAGAAAGCTCTTACTTAGTATTAAAGTTGTATGTTAGAGCTGAGCCACAGCACAAGGAACACTTTTTTTTTTCACAATCTTAAGGTTCACGATGTGATTGAATATCCTCCAATAATGTCCACAAACTCTTATTGTACTTACCTTGAAAGTGTAAGTCTCCAATAAACATTTCTTTATGTTGCTTTTGTTTGGTGTTTTTTCACAGCAATAAAAAAATGGAGAGAATTCAGAGTTCATCCACTTTATGGCCAGTGTCATGACTGATATTATGATGTCTGTATAGATCATGTTTTGCTTACTTCTTCACCTCTCTAAAGGAACTCTGGCTGCTTCTACTTCAAGGTCTTGAGAATACAGTTGTAATGAGCCTGGGTGTGGAAAGCTATATGACACTTGGTTTTCAGTTCTTTTAAGCAGAACTGTGGGCTACCATGTTAATTCTGTTGTTAGCAGTCCTTTAGAAGTCACCATACCATTTTCTATAGTTATCAGATCCTCTCATGATCCACCAACAATGCACAGGAGCTCCAGTTTGTCCATAGACCAGAACACTTGTTGTCTTTTGTTTGTCTTCACTACCATAAATAAAGATGAGGGTGTGATGGATCCTTTTAATTGTCAACTTGGCACAATCTAGATCCAGCTGGGAGGAAAGTCTCAAGGAATCCTCATCTGAATCAGGTTAGCTTCTGACTATACTTGTGTGATACTGTCACAATTATGTTAACTAAGAAGAGAATCACCACCATGAGTGACTCCATTGTCAGGGCAGGGATCCAGGTTCTTTAAGAATGAAGAAAGTGAATTGTGCACTAGCACATATGCTCTGAGCACTCTCTGCCCTTGACTTTGGATATGTGTGACCTCTTGTCTCAGGCTCTTGATACCATCACATCATCCAATAATGGCCCATACCCGGAAACTGTGAGCTAACATCAGTTTTACTTTCCCAAGTCGGTTTTATTAGGATATTTTATTTTAACAATAGCGAAGAGGCTTACCCTTAAATTTAAGCACTTTGTTTCTGTTTTGAGGATTTTTAAAAATGAAACTTAAATATATATGGCATGAAAGGTGTTGTCCAAAGAATGCCATGTGCACACATCTCCTCCCTGGTATAGTTCTTTTGAGGACAACCCCCCTCATTCTCAGCCTCTTTCAGGCACTCTTCATTTCTCCAGAGAGGAAACTGCAGATTCCTACACTTCTGACACTGGCGTGGCTCAAAGCAGTGTTGATGAGCAGGCATTACCTCCAATCTGAAACTAACTCAGAAGGAGGTTATGGGATTCAGGGCTCTCAATGGAGTTGTATAAGAAAGAACTGATTGTGGAGGGAAAGAAAACTCTCTGGTAGAGCAGCCTGCAATCAGTGTAGCAAACTCCAGGGATTCAGCTCCCACAAGGCATCACTCATGTTGGGTGGCTTTGTTAGTGATGCAGGTAGTTGACTATGTCAACCATGTTCCTACAAGAACAATAAAAATATCCCTCCCCTTCTTGGGCAAGAGACACAGTTCTGGGTGTGTTTGGGTGTTTTGACAGAAGCTTGCAAAAACAGTGAAGAGCCACCCAAAATGGAATGCCTCCAACTGGTGGCCCAGCTTAAGGAGAAAGTGAGAGGAAAATCTTTCATCTTCATCTATTTGGACCACAGATGGAATACAACAGGCTACTTTCAACTTCCAACCCTGCCTCCCTTTCCCCATCTGCATCCCACTCTCACCTGTCTCCCACTCATACCCAAATGCCTCCCAGTCCTCCCCAACCTTTACACCCTGCCTTTCTCACCATGATAGAATCCAACAAAACAAGATAAAACTTTCCTTCCCATACTTCTAAGATTTTTTTTTCTGGATATTTATTCAAAGTAACAAGAAATATCACTGATGCACCAAGTAATATTTGGATGAAGCCATCTCCTATCTCTCAACATCCTCTATCTGGGAGGAACAGAAGTTCCTTCACATCTCCCTGGAAAACAGAGAATCACAAATGCCCCACTAGTCACTTGTTTGTATCAGCATCCAGGATGAGTGCTTGACCTAAAGTCAATTTCTTAGTTGACAAGTGAGAAGCTTCTGGGACATCCTATGAACTGTCACTGCCATGGAGCTAGGATCCCACCTCAGTGTTGAGACTTCAGAGCTGGTGCCAAGAGGGCAGACTACAGGGAAATGTATATAAAGCATGTAAAATGGCTTCAAAGAGGTCAAGGGCAAAAGTGACTCTTTTGTACAAAGAAAAACAAGGCAGTGGCTTTTCCACAAGGAGCTAGCTTGCCCACTCTCACACTCCCTGTGTAACCATGGGTCAGGAAGGTTCTTGTTACCCTCTTGCGGGTACTTTAGGTAATTCTCAATGGTTTTTTGTTGGGGGGGGGTTGGTTGAGCAGGTGGTGCCAGAAAACAACAGGAGTGAAATAAAACTATTTGAAAGGTTTCTTTGCTTTCATAAACTTCATTTCAGTGCAGCTTTCTAATAAAAATATACCTGTGAATGTATATGAATAAAATACCACTGTGTTCTGTGGTATTACAGGGTCATCACTTTACCGGATATCAAATTATATGACAAGGCTGTAGTAATATAAATCAGCATGGTACTAACACATAACCAGACACAAATTGAAGCACTGGAATAGAACATCCACATATAACTGCATGAAGTCACATTATCTAAGATAAAGACACACACAATTTTACACATGAACCCCCACTTACATGCTCTCAAACACACCACACATGCACATGTACCTGCCACATGCTGAAACACACACATACACACACCACACATACACATGGTCACAGCCACACATACACATATACACCCACATAAACATTCTCACACACAAAGGCAAACCATATACCTGACCCCTGCTTGCACATGTAGAACACCACACAGAAATGCACACAAACATACATGAAACGGCCACTCCCCACGTGCTCACACACACGTGCACCCCCCACATTCCCTCACACACTGACATGCACATATGCACTGCCCATATGCTCATACACACATGCACACATGTAACCCAAACACAAGTCCACACACAGGTGATGACACACATAAATGCACACATGCACCCCCACATGCATGTGCATGTGCAATCCCTCCACAAACACATACACATGCCCTCCCGCCCATATGCTCATAGATACACATAAACACACATATCTCCATACACATACTAATACACACACATGCACGTACCCCCACACTAATACACATGCCTACATGCTCCCCTAAAGCCGACAATCAATATTTAGGAAAATAAAGCCACATCTCATCCTGCACAGAACTTAATCCCAGTTGGATCAAAAACATCAACACACGACCCCACACTCCAAGACTACACCAGAACCAGCAAAGAATCTGCGTCCACATAGAAGTATGGGAATGGGATTTCTAAACAGGACCCTGGTGGTGCAGAGGATGAAAGCGATTACTTTCAAAGGGAACCACATGCAGCTAGAACTTCTGTAGAGGGACCTGTCAGGTGAGTGAAGAGGAGAGGCCCACAAAACAGGAGAGTTATCGCTGCCAGATGCTCATCTGAAGATCAGTAGATAGAATATACAAAGAAGTTAAAGGAAGTCTAACCATTAAAAACTTAGAAAAATAAAGGAAAAAACAGGCATTGAGAAGCTAAAGAAAGCCGGGTAGTGGTGGCACAAATCTTTAATCTCAGCACTTGGAAGGCAGAGGCAGGCACATTTCTGAGTTCGAGGCCAGCCTGGTCTACAGAGTGAGTTCCAGGACAGCCAGTGCTACACAGGGAAACCCTGTCTCAACAAAATACACACACACAGAGAGAGAGAGAGAGAGATAGAGAGAGGGAGAGAGAGAGAGAGAGAGAGAGAGAGAGAGAGAGAGAGAGAGAGAGAAGCTAAAGAGATTACTCAAAGAATACTTTTGCAAAGGACGTGGATTCAATTTTCAGTGCCAACATAGTGGCACCGAACTGTCTAAAACCCCAGTGCAAATGATTCTCTGCCCACTTCTGACCTATGAGAGAACCAGGCATGCATGCAGTACACATACAAACAGGCAAAACACTCAAACACATAGAATAATAAAATTTTTTTTTACTTAGAAAAAGAAAGGCTGAACTGAGGAAAGGAAGGGCAGAATGGAGTAAATCAAAGGGTGGGTGAGTGAGTTCAGCCAAAAATGGCTGTGTAAAAAAGCAAGGCAACAACCTACTACCTCATAGATCTACTCTCAATTGAGGAGCTATTTGCAGCTGAGAGATGGGAGTCATTCTGGTTTGAGGATGAGGTGACTGGCCAACTGCCCATTCTCCAGTAAAGGGCCCCATGGTCAGGCACATGCAGCATTGCTAAATGGACTTAGCAGGGAAGAGGAGAAGCAAGAGGAGGAGGAGATTACATAGTTAGGAGATGGTTGTTTTGGATGGATTTAGGAGCTGAAGAGGGGGATAGAGGGGCGTGTATAATCATATATAATTTTACATTTAGAATTCTGAGATTAAAAAAGATTCTAGGTACTGGAGAAATGACTCAATGGTTAAGAGTACTGGCGACTCATCCAGAAGTCCTAGGTTCAATTTCCAGAACCTACACGACAACTTACAACTGTCTGTAATTTTTGTTCCAGAGAATTAACACATGCAGGCAAAACACCCATGTAAATAAAATAAAAATAAATATGATGTAAAATGAAAAATTCTAGAAATCTGTAGATTATGATTAATATATTTTCTTAACAATTACATTTTGATATCCAAAATTATCCTTAGCAATCAATTTGTATGAAAACAAACAAACCCAAAGCTTGCATAGAGCATCACTAATTAGAAAGTATCTGGAAAGACTGGGCATTTCTATAGCAGATTCTGAGCCTGGTACCAGCTGTGCTCTTTCAAAGTAAACCCATCTGAAGGTTCGAAGACTTGCTTAAGTGTGTATGTTGGAGACTGAATATGATGATGTGTCTTATTTTGCCTCCCAAAATTGATGTTATCAAGATGCTGAGTGACCCTTCCTCCAGCTGTCCTCCAATGGTAACAAATTATTTCAGTACAGCCAATGGCTAGGCAGTGAGATGGAGGCAGATCTTTTAAATGGCATAATCAAGGAAATGGGGGGGGCATGGAAAGGAAGAATCACCATGAAGGGAGCAGAGAGATCAGAATTAAAGACATGTAGACATCTGAGTATCTAGGGAAGCAGCCCCAGGGGCTACTCCCCTGTTTGGTTCTGAGGAAGCAAAGATTATAAGGACATTTAGAAAATGATAACTCAAGATTATGGAGAGAAATATGTGATAGTGGACAGCAGGATTAGAAGTGCACAGCCATTGAGCTACTTAGGCATATTAAAAATTAAATGGACATATGTGTGCTATTTATTCATGAATCCAGAACACTTGGACAGGTGCAGTACGTGAGCAACCTGCTGGGAGCTCAACTGAATTAACAATTCACCACTACAGATGGCACCCAACATTTGTAAAAATTATTTAGAGAGTCTGGGATGGAATACACAGACCATGATATAAGATTAGAAGAAGAGAAATACTGGCTTCTGAACAGGTTACAAATTTAGACCAAGCCACGTAGGGATTTTGTTTGGAAGTTTAGAACTATACAAAGAGTTTAGGCTTAGAGGTACTGGGAGTCACTACTGTTCAAATAGACAGGCTACTTAGATGAAGGCAGAGAGAGGCAGACAATATAGACTACTGGACTCCAACAAGCAGATAATCACAGGAGAGAGATAAATTAATTTTGGGTTTTGTTGTTGTTGTTGTTTGTTTATTTGTTTTTTGTTTGTTTTCCAGACTGGGTTTCTCATTGTAGCCCTGGGTGTCCTGGAACTCACTCTGTAGACCAGGATGGCCTCAAACTCAGAAATCCTCCTGCCTCTGCCTCCCAAGTGCTGGGATCAAAGGTGTATGCTACCACTGCCCGGTGATAAATTAATTTTGATTTACTTGTTTGTAAGGTTAGAGGATAATATAATGGTAATTGTTTAAATATTTTTAAGTATATATAGAATAAAGAAATTCAAGCCTTTGATCTCATATATAGAAAACAAAGACACACAGAAGGATGATTGGTTGAGAAAAATGCTTTAAAGAAAATTCAAAAATGTCTATGCCAGGCCAAATAATCTAGATCTTTGAACATGGCCTACCTGGGGATTCTTGGATTGTTCAGCCTGGTATAACAAATGCAGAGGATGGAAATAGGTCCATACAATATGTAGAAAGGAATTCAATAGAAGTGATGAAAGACCCCCGTTTTGGGGGAGACTCTCCTCAAGTCCCGGGATGAGCCGACACCCCAGTAACTCTAAAGAAAAAGTTCTTGATGCAATGTTGCGTGAGGTTTATTCGGGTATCAGCATCCTAAGGCTGAGCTCGTAACCCACACAGGGGCAGAGTAGATCCACCCCCAGCAGTTGTAGTCGAGGGTTTTTAAAGAATAAACTGCAAAGTGAGGAGAGAATAAGACCACAAAGAATGGGGAAGCTGAGTAAACATCTTAAGAATGGAGATGGTGAATTACTGCTCATCTCTCACGTAAAGGTTACAGACTACCTTTCCTTTGGCAAACATTCTAGGTCCCTTACACTATGGGTCAGGTGCCTTGGTGAGTCACCCAGTGGTCATCATTCTCTTAGGCTGAAGGCAAAAAACAAAGAACTCCCTGCTGGGCTTTGTTTCTAGGGGTCTAAGAAACACATTGAGTTGGAGTCTTACATTCCCCACTCCTTCTAGTAAATAGTTCTAATCATAGAACAAGAAAAATTAAACCTCTGACTCAGTACAGCCCGTATCAGCCTGTTTTACTTTTTGATATTGTTGGCTCAGCATAAGAACTTGTACATTGCCAGCATGATGGCAGCACAAAACTTTAATCCCAGCACTTGGGAAGCAGAGGCAGGCGGATTTCTGAGTTCAAGGCCAGCCTGGTCTTCAAAGTGAGTTTCAAAAAAAAAGACCCTGTATAGCACTGATCTGCTCTCTGACAAAAGTCATTATCTTGTTAATTATGCAGGGGCCTATCGTAAATAAAAGAAGCAAAACTAATAAGGGGCCAATGAGGGAAGATAGTAAAGTAGTCATCCATGGGGATTTTGTGAACCAACCTTCAAACCATCCTTCATTAGCCTCTCACTCTCATTTTCATATTTCTAACCTTTCTTTGAGTTTGGCTATAGAGTCTCTAATTGCCCTTGAATGGTCAATATGGAAGCAGCATTCTTCTTTTAAAGCTGCCCCGACTAGCTGGGCAAGGGGGTATTTAAAGGAAGAAACCACAACTCAAGGGGGTGGGGAGGGAATTGTTGGGAAATACCCAAAATACCAGTTAAGAGGCTTGAGGAAGTGGAAAGTCAAGAGAGTTTTCTATGAGTCTCAATAACAATAGCACAATTGCATAGCAGGTTCCGGGACCTGTCAGGGTGGGTCAGGGTGACTTTCTTTGAAGAAACACTCCCTTAACCCAGGAAGCAGGTGGGTGGAGGAATGTTGCTATCTGTTTTATGATCAGCATGCCTTGGAGCATTGAGTCACAGAGGTCAAATTCTCAAGCCTGGGCCTAAAGGCCTAGGATTTTTTATTTTCATGTTTCACTTTTTGATTCCCGACTTCTACATGTTAGTAGTTTTAATCTTAGAACTAGACACTATCTTCTCTCTGACACACTTGATCCTTTAGGGCATGGTACTGTTGTCTCAAAACTAAAAGCTGCACTGCACTAATTCTTGCTCTAATAAATTCGATAACACAGATGGACCTATAATTACAAGCAGAAGGAAAATCAAAAGGGGTCCCATAAGGGTAGAAAGGAGAGTGGTCAAGAGTACAAGATAAGGTTTTCTGCATGGTGGCGTCTAATGTAGACTGAATCTCTAACATGGAAGCAATGTGGGGCTTGCAAGTCTCCTTCTCTTGAGTAGGCCTTCTGGAGCTGCTCCTTTGCTTGCTGTCTCACCCACTGAGCGCCTTGAGGCTAGAGAACAAAGGCTGGGAAAGCAGCATGTCAGCACTATGTACAGAGGCTATTCTACCAGTGGAGCCCCCTTTCCCCCGTAGAGTGATTTATAGAGGGTTGAAATATCCTGACAGAATGTAAAAGGTCACAGAAGCCCTGAAATTGGCAAAATAGATTTCATTGTTAGTAAAACTAGGTTCACTGATTTAGAAAAATAGAGGGGCACAATGCTCTGGCTACTCCTCGAACCTGTGTGGCTGCCAATGTTCTGACCAGGTGTGTGCCATTGCTGCACCTCAATGACAGACATCTGTGATATTGGTTGCTATATTGGTTGCTGGGAAAGAGTCAGAAAATCTCCCTAGCCACCACAGTCGGGGCTAATGTAGAGTTGCTGCACCTTCATTAGACTCCTTCTTGTTTCCCTCCCATACCCATTTCTTGAGGAATCAATCATTTTGGAATAGACATTGTTTAGAAATCTGATAGGAGTCATGACGAGAGCTCTGGCTTTCCCCGAATAAAGACTCGAGTGGTTTGCATCAAGGTTGGTCTCTCATGAGTTCCTGGGGGCCTCCTATTATCCCAAGGCCTGAGCGAAGGGCTCCTCAAGGAGTCTTTCAGGGTCAACCCAAACTGTCCAGGGGTGTTTCTAACACTGAAGAGCACAAAGGGTAGGATAGCTATCTAATCATAGGGGCCAGTCTCCACTGTCAATTTATTAAGGGTCTCATAAATGGTTCTATTTATCTTCTCTACCCATCCTGAGCTTTGGGGCCTGTATGCACAGTGTAACTTCTAATAAATCCTCAATATCTTGGCCAGTCCCTGACTTACCTGGGCAACAAAGGCAGGTCACTTATAAGACCTAATTACCATGGGTATCCCAAACCTCGGGAAGATTTCTTCTTGGATCTTCTTGGCTACCACATTGGCAATCTCAGTCTTGGTAGGAAAAGCTTCTACCCAGCTTGAAAAGGGGTCTATAAACACTAATAAGTACTTGTCATACTTGGCTGGCTTCACTTAGTCTTATCTCAGGAGGCATTCTGGAACTATTAGCATTAACCAGCTTGAAAGGCACACCAAGTTTGACCATGGATTCAGCCACTCCATGGTCAAACTTTGTTTGGTCTTTATGTGGTTTAGGTATCAGAGTAAATGTGGCTTCACAGAATGAATCGGGTAGAGTACCTTCTGTTTCTATTTTGTGGAATAGTGTGAGAATTGGAATTAGGTCTTCTTTGAAAGTCTGATTGGTCTCTGCACTAATCCTATCTGGTCCTCGGCTTTTTTGGAGGGGTGTGTGACTATTAATGACTGCTTCTCTCTCTTTAGGGTTTATGGGACTGTTCAGGTCATTACTATGATCCTGATTTAACTTTGGTACCTGGTATCTGTCTAGAAATTTATCCATTTCATCCAGGTTGTCCAGTTTTGTTGAGTTTAGTCTTTTGTAGTAGGATCTGATGGTGTTTTTATTTCTTCAGGTTCTTTTGTTATGTCTCCCTTTTCATTTCTGATTTTGTTAAGTAGGATACTGTCCCTGTGTTCTCTTGAGTTTGGCTTAAAGGTTCATCTATCTTGTTGATTTTCTCAAATAACCAGCTCTTAGATTGGTTGATTCTTTGTATAGTTCTCTTTGTTTCCACTTGGTTGATTTCAGCCCAGAGTTTTATTATTCCCTGCCATCTATGCCTCTTGGGTGAATTTGCTTCCTTTTGTTCTACAGCTTTTAGGTGTGAGGTCAAGCTGCTAGTGTGTGCTATCTCTAGTTTCTTTATGGAGGCACTCAGAGCTATGAGTTTTCCTCTTAGGACTGCTTTCATTGTGTCCCATAAGTTTGGGTATATTGTGGTTTCATTTTCATTTAACTCTAAAAAGTCTTCAATTTCTTTCTTTATTTCTTCCTTTAGTAGAGTATTCTTCAGCTTCCACGTGAACATTGGATTTCGATTATTTCTGTTGTTATTAAGGATCACCCTTAGTCTGTGGTGATCTGATGGGATGCGTGGGATAATTTTAATATTTTTGTATGTGCTGAGGACTGTTTTGTGACCAATTCTACGGTCGATTTTGGAGAAGGTGCCATGAGGTGCTGAGAAGAAGGTATATCCTTTTGTTTTAGGATAAAATGTTCTGTAGACATCTGCTAAATCCATTCTTTTCATAACTTCTGTTAGTTTCAATGTGTCTCTGTTTAGTTTCTGTTTCCAGGATCTGTTCCTTGATGAGAGGTGTGTGTTGAAGTCTCCCACTATTATTGTGTGAGGTGCAATATCTGCTTTGACCGTTACTATGGTTTCTTTAATAGATGTGGATGCTATTGCATCTGGAGCATAGATATTCACAAATGAGAGTTCATCTCTGAAGATTTTACCTTTGATGTGTATGAAGTGACCCTCCTTGTCTTTTTTGATAACTTTGGGTTGGAAGTTGATATTATTCGATATTAGAATGGCCACTCCAGCTTGTTTCTTCAGACCATTTGCTTGGAAATGTGTTTTCCAGCCTTTTACCCTGGGGTAGTGTCTGTCTTTTCCCCTGAGATGGGTTTCCTGTTAACAGTAAAAAGTTGGGTCCTGTTTATTTGGCCAGTCTGTTAGTTTATTTCTTATTATTAGGGAATTAAGCCATTGATATTAAGATATAGTAAGGAAAAGTACTTGTAGTTTCCTGTTATTTTTGTTGTTAGAATTGGGATTCTGTTCTTTTGGCTGTTTTCTTTAAGGTCTGTTGAAGGATTACTTTCTTCCTTTTTCTAGGGCATAGATACAGTCCTTCTATTGGTGTTTTCCCTTTATTATCATTTGAAGGGCTGGATTCATGAAAAGATATTGTGTGGATTTGGTTTTGTCATGGAATACTTTGGTTTCTCCATCTCTGTTAATTAAGAGTTTTGCTGGTTATAATAGCCTGGACTGGCATTTGTGTTCTCTTAGAGTCTGTATATCATCTGTCCAGGATCATCTGGCTTTCATAGTCTCTGGTGAGAAGTCTGGAGTAATTCTAATAGGTCTGCCTTTATGTTACTTGACCTTTTTCCCTTACTGCTTTTAATATTCTGTATTTATTCAGTGCATTAGTTGTTCTGATTATTATCTGTCGGGAGGAATTTCTTTTCTGATCCAATCTAGTTGGAGTTCTGTAGGTTTCTTGTATGTTCATGGGCATCTCTTTCTTTAGGCATGGAAAGTTTTTTTTTCTATAATTTTGTTGAAGATATTTACTGGTCCTATGAGTTGAAATTCTCCATTCTCATCTACCTATTATCTGTAGGTTTGGTCTTCTCATTGGGTGCTGGATTTCCTGCATGTTTTGGGTTAGGATCTCCTTGCATTTTCTTTGATTGTTGTGACCATGTTCTCTATGGAATCTTCTGCACCTGAGATTCTCCCTCTCTTGTATTCTGCTGCTGATGCTTGCATCTAAGGTTCCTGATTTCTTTCCTAGGTTTTCTATCTACAGAGTTGTCTCCCTTTGGGATCTTTTTTTCTTTTTAAATTGTTTCTACTTCTATTTTTAGATCTTGCAATGTTTTGTTCAATTTCATCACCTCTTTGGTTGTGTTTTCCTGTAGTTCTTTAAGGGATTTTTATATTTCCTCTTCAAGGTCTTCTACCTGTTTAGAAGTGATTTCCTGTAATTCCTTTTGGGATTTTTGTGCTTCCTAAGGGCTTCTACCTGCTTAGCAGTGTTCTCCTGAATTTCTTTGAGTTTTAATGCATTTCTGAAAATCCTATACCAGCATCATGAGATATGATTTTATATCTGAATCTTGCTTTTCAGGTGTGTTGGCATATTCAGGACTCGCTATGGTGGGCATACTGGGTTCTGATGATTCCCAGTGGTCCTGGTTTCTGTTAGTAAGATTCTTTCCTATGCCTTTTGCCATCTGGTAGTCTCTTGTTTTAGATATTCTACCTGTCTCTGGTAGGAGCTTGTTCCTCCTGTGATTCTTTAGCCTTGTCAGCACTGCTGGGAGACCAACTCTCTCTTGTGTCCCAGTGGTCAGAACACTCTCTGCAGGCAAGCTCTCCTCTTGCAGAGAAGGTGCACAGAAGTCTGGAGTTCAGATCCACCTCCTGATTCCTGGGGTCAGAGCCCTCCCTGAAGGCCGACTCCCCTCTGGCAGGGAAGGTGTCCAGGTTTCTGGGTGTTCTGGCTGAGATGAAGGCCTGAAGAGACCTTGTTCAAGAAGCTTGGTTGCTTCATCTGCCCAATTACTCTCCTGCATAAACAGTTCTCAGTGATCCCCAGATTCTGGATGTGCTAGGGCCTGCCTTTCTCCTTTACCCTGTTGCTGCTAGCATAAGACCCTCTGGATTTTTTGGAGGTGATGTTACATTCCACTCACTAGTGATCTCAAGGACCCGGGTGTGCTAGGGGGCCTGCAGCATGGAGAGTCCTCTGGGGACCTTTGGGCCCTCTGCTGAGATCTTGCCGAAGATTGCATGGGGGTGGGAGGGTGGGGCCAACCCCAGCCTCTAGTCAGGCTGCTGTCCTTTGTAACTGTTCCTGCTACACAAGACCCTCTAGATTTTTTGGAATTTATATTGCATTACACTCCCCAGTGATCTCAAGGACCTGGGTGTGCTAGGGTGCCAGCCATGTGGAGAATCCTCTGCAGACATTAGGGCCCTTCACAGAGATTGCCTCAAACACTCTTACACAATCACCACCTGCTCATTTTTCCTTAAAAGAAATTAAAACAAATCTCATTGATTTCTCTCTATTCTTTTTTCTGATTATAGCTCTGGGCAGCCTCTACCATCTACCTCTGTCGCTGCTTTCTGAGCAGCCTGTCTCTTTGTACTGCACCTCCAAGCTCAAACTACCTGAGGCAGACAGAAATCTTTGAGAAGGGCTCATGGTAAATCCAGACCAACAAGGATGTCTGGATCAGCTTGGGACATTTTTCTGAGTCCCAGCTCATTTCACAAATCCAAGAATTATGCATACCAATTCAGCTCAACTTTTGTTTTAGTTGTGAACCTGCACAGCTTAGTGAGGACTCAGATGGCTCAGCAAAACCAGCGAATCCACTAAGAATCCAATTTTCCTCATCCCTTAATTTCACATCTTAGCATTTGTTTTTCATTTGAGAATCCCCAATTAATTTTTAATAGTGCATTCCAGCCTATAGGTGTGATGCCTTCTGTAGACTCAGTTGGTTACTCTGCTCTACTATAAGATGCCACCTGTGTAAGTTCTTAGCTCAGGATACAAGTGCTTTGGAGTCTGAAATGAAAGACAAACAGCATTATGTAATATGCCAAGTCAGCTTATTGGCTGGGACACTCCCAAACATCCACATTGCTATTGGTTCCCCTGTGATACACCTAATTTCCTAAATCTAGAGCCCATCTTTGCTTCTCCAGAACCAATCAGAGGAGGGAACACTGGGGTCACTCTTTCCCAGCTTTTATGTGGCTGGTATTGTGTCTTTTCCAGCTCTCAAGCTGGCATCCAATTCCTTTACTGGCATGGAGATCCTCTTTGTTTCCCTTGCCATGAATCCAAAAGTCCTGCCTTTGTCGCCTGCCTAGTCATTGGCTGCTGGCACTTTTGTTACCCATTTACAATCAGCTTGGGGCAGGGAATCTCAGTGTCCCAATACAGGATTAGCATGCAATTGGGGAAGAATTTAACAGGAGTAGCATAAGAATCAATACACAATTGGGAATTAGCAGAAAAACAAATCAAATCCAAACACCAGGCCCTAAGTATTGCCTTTTTGTTATTATTCTGAATTTAATCATATGGTGAAACTAAGTTCGTTTCCAAGGATTAGGTATTGTGGAGATCCAACCTCACTTTACTCATATTTTCTTCTTAAAACATAATGACTGTCTCTAACAATGCTTTCTGCTTTTCATTGTGCCCCTCAAAACATAAGACCTGTACTTTACCACCAAAGAACAAATCCATATGATTGGTTAAACTATAACACCCATATTATATAACAGTTGACACTGTAAACTACATAAGCCCCTATCCCTAAATCCTGATTGGTGTGAAAATGAAGCTATAATTTGGAAGGAATGTTTCTGTCTGACCCTCCTTTTAAAAAAAAATAAGTTTATTTCTTTATTGTCTAATCTTTTTTTACAATCCATACCTTATACACCTTGTCTTATTCATGGTTTCTATTCCTGCACAAACATCATGACCAAGAAGCAAGTTGGGGAGGAAAGGGTTTATTCGGCTTACACTTTCATACTGCTTGCTGTTCATCACCAAGGAAGTCGGGACTGGATCTCAAGCAGGTCAAGAAGCAGGAACTGATGCAGAGGCCACGGAGGGATGTTTCTTTACTGGCTTGCTTCCCCTGGCTTGCTCAGACTGCTCTCTTGTAGAACCCAAGACTACCAGTGCAGAGAGATGGTCCCACCCACAAGGGGCCTTTCCCCTTGATCACAAATTGAGAAAATGTCTTAAAGCTGGATCTCATGGAGACATTTCACAACTGAAGCTCCTTTCTCTGTGATAACTTCAGCTTGTGTCAAGTTGACACAAAACTAGCCAGTACAATTGACACCTTGTCAACCTGACACACAAACACATCACTAGTAATCCTCAACCCTTAGTCTCTTATTCATCCCCAAGATATATACAACTTTGAAAGCCCCACAGACTTTACATATTAAAAGTTCAATCCTTTTAAAATATCCAATATCTTTTAAAATCCAAAGCCTTTTACAATTAAGTCTCTTAAGTATGGAATCCACTAAAATACTTTCATCCTTCAAGAGGGAAAAATATCAGGGCACAGTCACAATCAAAAGTAAAAATTAAACTCCAACTGTCCAAAGTCTCAGATCCAACTCACACGATCTTTTGGACAACTCCAAGGGCTTGGGTCACTTCTCCAACCCTGTCCTTTGTAGCACACAGCTTGTCCTCTAGGCTCCAGATGCCTGTACTTTACTGCTGCTGCTGTTCTTCGTGGTCATTCATGGACCTGTCAACTCCAAAACACTGCATGATCTCTTCAGTACTGGGCCATCAATTTCACCTGAGTCTGCACCTTCACCAGTGGCCTTCCATGGCCTCTCAAAGTGCTGGGCCTTAGCTGCTCTGCATTATCCCTTCATGACTTCAAAACCAGCACCACGTGGGAAAGTCTTACAAACTACCAAGTCCAGCCACAGCACAAGGTACCACCTTGATTATCTCTAGAACACTTCCTCTGTGCTCTCAGAAAACACTTCACAGATGATGCCACTTCAATGATGCTGGTTTCTTCTTAATCACTGCTAATTTCTTAGCTCAAGCTAACCATCATCAATAGTCCCAGTAATGCAAAGTTTTCACTCTACTAGTTCTGGTATCTTGTTAATCACAGCTGATTCTTCAGCCCCAGCTAACTAGAACCACAGAATCTTCACAAAGTAACAATGGCCCTGAAAAGAGGCTTTAATTTTCCTTCTGAAATTTCACAAGCCAGGCCTCCATCTTCTGCACGGCTCTCAACATTATCTTCCAAGCTCCTACACAACATCCCACAGAGTTCTTAACAAAGAATGGATCTTCTAGCCCAAAGTTCCAAAGTCCTTCCACCGTCCTCCCAAAACATGGTCAGTTTGTCACAAAAATACCCCACTTCTGATACCAATTTGTCTTAGTCAGGGTTTCTATTCCTGCATAAACATCATGACCAAGAAGCAGTTGGGGAGGAAAGGGTTTAATCCAGCTCACACTTTCCACATTGATATTTATCACCAAAGGATGTCAGGACTGTAACTCAAGCAAGACCATAAGAAACATGCCTTGTATCCCCTTGATCTCCTTTGTATGATTATTTTCATGATAATGAAGAATTTGAAATATTTAAAGGCTTCCCCATATTGAATGCATTCATGGGTTTCTCATTCATAATGATGAAGATTTGGGAAATCTGATAAGGTTTTACCATATTATATTCCTAAATTTCTTTGCAGTATGGATTGTTTCATTGTGAAGACTCTAGAAATATTCAAAAAGTTTCACTATATTAAATACACTCAGCCTTTTTTCTACATTTTGTTTTCTTTTGTGTCTTTGAATATGACTGACAAGTGAAAGCAATACCGCATGGCTTGTAGACATAGGGTTTCTCACCTCTATGTCTTCTTTTATGTATTTGAAGATTTTAATGCACAAGGCTTTGTTCATATGTTCATTTCATAGGGTTTTTCTCAACTGTGTCTCCTTTTATTTTCTTAGAGACTACTGTGACTTATAAAATGTTTACCACATTGCCTATATTCATAGGGTTTCTATCTAGTGTGTATACTTTTGTGTTGGGAGATGACTCTTATGTACAATTGCTTTCCCTAATTAGTGTTATTCAGAGGATTTCTCTCCACCTCATTGTCTTTACAGATTTGAAGATGAGTGTGATGTAGAAGTGCTTTAAAACATTGCTGATATTCATAGGGTTTCTCTCCTGTATGTGTTTCTTTATATATTTGGAGGCCAATGCTTTGTGAAAAAGGTGTAAAAGCACCATTGCTAACATTCAAAAATCTCTCTCCTATATATACGTGTTCTTTCACGATTTTGTTGATGACTGCTTTTTGAAAAAGTTTAACCACATTCTTTAAAATCAAAACATTTCTCTCAACTATATGTGCTTTTATGTTTGTAAAGTCTATTGTTTTTCGAAAAAGCTTTACCACATTGGTTACATTTAAAAGGTTCCTCTCTGGTATGTGTTCATTTATGTACTTGGAGATCAATCCTTGCTGCAAAGGCTTTATAACATCAGATACCTTGATAGAGTTTCTCTCCTGTATGGTCTTTTCTCTTTAAATGTCACTCCTTCCTGCAAACGCTTTATCACGTTGGTTACATTCATAGGGTTTTTCAGCTGTGTGTGTTTTCGATTATGATATTCAAGACCACTGCTTCCTTCAAAGGGTTTACCACCTTGGTTACATTCATATGGTGTCTCTCCTGTATGTGATCTTTTATGGCATTGGAGACCCCTGCTTCCTGCAAAGCTAGTTACATTCATAGAGTCTCTCTCCTGTATGTGTTTGCTTATGTATTCGGAGATTACTGCTTTGTGCAAAGGCTTTACCACATTGTTTACATTCATATGGTTTCTCTCCTGTATGTGTTCGATTATGGATTTGGAGAGTATAGCTTACTGCAAAGGCTTTACCACATTGTTTACATTCATAGGGTTTCTCTCCTGTATGTGTTCGCTTATGTTTTTGGAGGTCACAACTTTTTGCAAAGGCTTTTCCACATTGGTTACATTCATAGGGTTTCTCTCCTGTATGTGTTCGTTTATGTTTTTGGAGGTCACTACTGCTTGCAAAGGCTTTACCACATTGGTTACATTCATACCGTTTTTCTCCTGCATGTGTTCCCTTATGTATTTGGAGATTATTGCTCTGTGTAAAGGCTTTACCACATTGGTTACATTCATACCGTTTATCTCCTGCATGTGTTCGCTTATGTATTCGGAGATGACTGCTTTGTGCAAAGGCTTTACCACATTGGTTACATTCATAGGGTTTCTCTCCTGTATGTGTTCGTTTATGTTTTTGGAGGTCACTACTGCTTGCAAAGGCTTTACCACATTGGTTACATTCATAGGGTTTCTCTCCTGTATGTGTTCGCTTATGTACTCGAAGATGACTGATTCTTGCAAAGGCTTTACCATATTGGTTACAGTCATAGGGTTTCTCTCCTGTATGTGTTCGCTTATGTATTTGGGGGACATTCCTTGTTCTAAAGTCCTTACCACATTGGTTACAGTCATGGTGTTTCCCTCCAGTATGTTTTATTTGATGCCTTTGTCTACCACTCTCATATGCAAAGGCTTTACCACATTGAATAAACTCAGGGGGTTGCTCTGCAGAACAACTTCTTTCATGCCTGCAAATAAAATTTGCACATGTGAAATTTTTCTTACATTGATTATACTGATGAGTCTTTTTATCTATATGAATTGTTTTAAATTTTGGTTTCATTGAACAGAGCAATCTAATGTTAACATAATATTATTTGTTTACATTCAAAGGAGTTCTACTAAATTATGGATTGTTTTACATCTTCGAGGATACATGAAATGGGAACAGTACTGATTATCTGGCTCACCTTTATAACATACTTTTTCTATAAAAGATTACTCACATATTTGAAAAAAACAGGAAGAAATCACAGTGTTTGCACAATGATTGCATTCACAAATTTTGTTATCATGAGAGTAATACTACATTTGGAATATGAACAAATGCAAAAGAAAAAACATTTCTACTGCCTTAATTCTCATTACTATTTTCAGCAGTTTGAGTTGGTAAATGTCCGCAGTAATGTTCGGAAAAAAATTATTTATAAACTTATAGCACATTTAGAATGTCGCTCAAGGTATTTTATACTGCATATCCTCTAATTGTTCTGGAAAAGTGAAAGGTATGTGGCTTCTTTCAATACCCCAATGCTCACAAGGCTTCTATCCTTCCTAACCTTTGACATCCACATCAAAAGAGAATAACAAGTGAACATTCCACATTACATTCACAGCTGACTTTTTTTTCAACACAGAGATGTGGTACAGAGATTAAGGGTTTTCCACAAAACCATTCTTGAATCTTATGAACTGTTCATCTCACTAAATTTAGCAATGTTATTACAAATATATCATCAAGCTCAGATATACTATGGATTATTTGCTTATTACTAGATTTTAGACATATACTTGTCACCTAATCACTGTGTGTTCCTTTTGCAATAGCTAAGCGATATGAGACTGAAGACACTCGCCCTTGTACAGCATGGCTCTACTAGGCTTGATTTAAACAGTAACATATCTGTTAAGCCATATTTCTCTGTCTTTGAAGTAATGGAATGTCTTGCAAACAATAATTACATACATGCCATAGACATATATGATTTTATGAAATTCAGTAAACATCCATAACTGAAATCAGTGCTTATTGTACCCTATTGGTTTTCTTTACTACTTGTAGCACACGTTAAACTTTCTTCATAGGCATTTTCTCATCAGTTTACAGAGGAAAATTACCTTCCATGACTTCTAGAAGTTTGGAAATGGTCTTCAATTGTATGTTCTTCCCAAATGTAACCTAAACCCAGTACCAGAGAAAGTATGTTACATTATTGGCAATTAAACAATATTTAAGTTACTAATACCATTGAACTTTAAAACCATGAGTGAATGATTCACCATATTCTTCCTCACTCTCAATTGAAATTACCAAAACAAATAACAATAACAAAGAAACAGTTGTGCATACATGTTATAAAGTAAATAAAAAATCACAATATTACCTATAGCTGTGAGATTCCTATAGGTCTCTAGCATCACACCTTTGTAGAGACTCTTCTGAGAAGGATGCAGCAAAGCCCACTCTTCCTGAGTGAAGTTCACATGCACGTCATCATAGGTGACTAAATCCTACAAGATCCCAAATGTGCGTACATTAAAAAAAAATGATACAGACAACAGTGTAAAGGTGTACTTCAAAATGAATATTTGCTGACTACCCTGCCCACCCACGTAGTATTTTTATCCAGTCTTTCACAGTTGGACAACAAAACTTAAGTAAATAAATGATCTCTGGGAACCTGATGCCTTAGTATTAAGATGTTGTGTATGGAACCACGTAGAATGCTGGTAGACCTTCCCCTTTTTTGTCCCCTGAGATCAAATATGCAAGAATTACCTTCAAACTGCAGTTTCCTCTCACCTATCCATGTCACCTGTAGATAGAGAAGACCATTTCCATCTCCCTTTTTCTTCGTGCCACATGTCCCCTTCCCTTCTTAGCCCCCAAGTATGGACAGACACCCCCTTCTCAACCATAGCCAATTCTCCCGAAGACCAAGTAGTCTGTCTAAAGAACAAGTCCACTATCTGTTTTCCTAGACAGGATTCTCATAGTAGCCCACAGAACTGCCACACAATATCAGGGAAAGCTTCCTCTGCCCATTTCCATGTGACCAATTTTCAACTTTTCTTCAATAACTAAGGCAACTACACCAGGAACAATGTGAACTTGACTAATGTTACCTGTGCTAGTATGTGTATAGAAATAAAATAAAATCATATTTCCTGACTCCAATAAAAATAACTCAAAGTCACTGTTATAAATCTGACTCTACAGTTACTACTGATCTGTCTTCCAAACAGAGAGGCCCCATGCTCCAGAGTTCTCTCTGTCATTGTAGATGATCAGAAAGTTGAGCTATTGTTCTATAGCTGTTCATGACCCTTTGTACTTTCAGGCTAAACCAGGCCCACAGGAGTCCATATACAAAACAATGCTGAATGGCAACTTAATGTTTGCTTCCTTCCATATGCATTATGTTCCAATCTGTCCTATCCACCCACCCAGCACCATCAACACCTGACAAACTTCTGCATGTCAGAAGCTCCTTTTGTAGCAAGAATTGAAGTTCTGTGAATCATGCCATTTTGACAATAGGTAACAGAAAGGTAAAAGGAATCTAAGCAAATATTTCTGAAGGATGATCGTGATCAGCTCTTTACTACTAACTTCTAAACTATTTATAAAACTAGTCACACAAAACTGAATACAGAAGGGTCAGGAATTGTAGAAATCAAACCATTACTTTTCCAATGTTGTCTGTCCTATGGCACACCAAAGGCAATGCCTGTATATACACACTGCATAGTGACATTTAAGTTCCATACCTTCCCACTCCCAGGGCTACTGAGCCACCAGCACCCCTGTAAATCCACACTCAGGAAGAGTCAAAGGACAAGGGCATCTGCTATGATCACCACAAGGAACAACAGAACCAAACTCTGATCTACAGTCCATTTAGAACCAGCAGATCAGACGCAAATAGCTCTGCAGACTTGCTCCTCCTGTACTGTCAATGGACATTACTATAATAACCAGGGGATGGCTTGTGGTCTTCCTGGCAGCTTGTAACACATGCATCTGAGGAGAATCCTGTAAAGAACCTGCATGCTACCTTCCCCTAGTGTTCCTGATTGTTAGGCCTGCCCAGAGTCCCTCATTAGCATGGAAAACCCAGCTGAGCCTCAGGGCAACAGCAGCTCCTTTACTGTGGGATCTCAGAGCAAAGGATTTAGACAGCTAAAACCTTCTAAGCTCTGCTGTTTGACCCTACATGCAGACATTGCTGTAGTCTGGAAAATTTACATTTAAAAGAATGTTCTAGACCTGCACACCAAGTAATTTCCATTTTAAAGGCCCAAGGTCCTTTCTTTATATATTCATTTATGCATGCAATACCAACTATAGCCATCTCTACTTCTTATGGGGAATTCCTGCAGCCAACCTGCAATCAAATTCATACATTAACAAAAATTGAAAAGTGAAAGTGGCTATGAATTTTAAACCTAGATGTAGTTAATGGGCGAGAAAAGGGGAAAAAAAGAAGAAATTAAAAAAAAAAGACCATCACTGCTCCTAGGTATATTGCACCTAGGTATATTATACACAAAGTGAGAACATAGCCAGACCCATTTGTACCTAGTAAAATTTAGAGTAGACATGACCTTGGACCTTGTGAAGAGAGCAAGGAGGGGGGAAACAAGAGCCAGGTCAGGAAGATTAATGATAGATGAAAAGGCCAGTTCCCAAATGATTGGATTGCATAAGAAATGGCAGCTGGGAGATTGGCTATCCTACTCCTGGGTTAGATGGTGAGGTATGCCAGCAATATGCTGTAACAGGCAGGGACTGTGATCTCAATTGTCATTGCTCTAATTTGGGAAATGCCACAAGATGACCAGTATGGAATTTTACTGATTGTGTAAAATTGATTACTTGACTCCTCATGGTGAATGTCAACCACTGCCAAAGCAGAAAGGCCTCACCTACCTCATTCCTCCTCCTTTTCTGTGCTGCAAGTAGACCAGCTTCAAAGTTGGTCAGTGACCTCAACCTTATACCTGTTCCTCTTTATTTGTAATCCCCTAATTTGTAACCCTGTAACCCAGGGAGGTTAGACAACACTCATTCCCTGGTGTCTTTTGTCTCACTGATCAGTCAGAACCCAGCCTGAAAGCAGTTGTAGGACTGTTTTCCAAGCCCTGGGCAGCAGAGCCTGGAAGAGGAGTTCAAAGCAAGTTTTAACTACATGACAGAAAGAAAGTAGGAGCTACAGGAGATGTTTCTCTAAACAGACAGATGTGAAATCTCTTTAAAAATAGGAATGAAATTCTTAATTTGGGGGAAATATTGGAGAATAGAAACACGTAAGACGTCAAATCACCTATGCATAATGAAAATGAAATTCAGAAAAGTAATACCAAAATTTAATATTTAAAAAGATCAATATAATTGAAAAAATATATTCCTGTACAGATTTGAAAAAGATTAGGCCCTTCCTGGTAGAAGAAATGGCATTAATAAGATAGCATTTGACCTTGCCCCTATGTGCTTTCTTAACTACTGAGACCTATAATGTGACACACACAGTTACAAGTAATGGCATGTGTTTTACATTTTTGAGCTCACTTAAATATGTCACCCAAGGATTGCACATGTTTATCTAATACAGATCCTGAAATGGGAATTCATTACTAACTGGTTCTAGCTAACCTGCCCAAATTGAACACCCACCAATCAGATTTTACTAAACTATATCCATAAATTAATACAATCTGTGAAGTTATCAAATTATTCTCACTGCCCTAATCAGGTCCTTCTCCATAACAGTGACCCCTGCAGCATACTCCCCTTTCCTTTGGTCTGTGACCTAGCTCTTGTCTGCACTGTTTTACCTGACAGTGTACACAGTAAGCTGTTCCTCTGGTTCTCATCCTGCCAAGTATATTTCTCCACACACAAGCCCCTGCCACAAAGGTTTTGTCCAGATGCAGGCTTATAATAAAGTTACTCAGAGGCCACAGCCTGGTCCAAAAGGAGAGACTAAGTCCACAAGGGACCTCACAGGTGGCCCCATCTGTCTGGCTGATGCTTACCATCCTGGCTCTGGGAAGACCTATTACACAGGCATCCTTTGCTAAGATGCTTGCTCACCCCACTTTGTTGGAGATGAAGTTGCACTTACCATGTCTGAAGTTCTAAGCTTGCCTGAGCTAACCTCACAGCACTCAGTAAAAATAATAAGAACCGATTCCACAGAAAATCTGAGAGCAGCTGAGTTACACAGAGAAACTTGCAGGCTTAGTACCTGGAAGAGTCACCTCCTCTTCTGCCTGGCAACTCCATGTGGAGGTTTTGATTGGCCATTGAGTCTTGAGTGACATGAGGACCATGCTTAGGGTCAGAGTGTCTGTAGGGACACAGCACAATGGTTCGAGCCTGGGCCAATCCTTTTCCATATCTGCAGATTTCCAGTTCAGTAGCACTAGTGTGTCTCGCCAATAGCCTACCTGTCTGATCCTCTGCCAAGTCCTTGGGAGGGGCTAAGATTCCTGATCCCTGCTGCTCACCTGCCTGCCCCTCCACCTTTCTGGTCAGTGACCCTGGGTTCACTGCTTTGAAAGTTTGGAGCTTACCTGAGCCCCAAATCCAGCACTCAGGAGGCATTTCCCCTTCTTCCTCCTGGAATCAAGCTGGATAGCTTGCATACTTCATCAATCAGCTGACACTGGAGTTACCAAACTGTCCACAGGTGGTCAGTGCCAGAATATTAGCAACTAAAGAGGGATTTTAGGACACAAGATTTTGTTTTGTGGCTTCAGGCTGGGTTCAGGTAAATTGCAAGTACTTTCTACCTAATGGCTATGAGACAAGGCTCAGAGCAAAGCAGGACACATGTCACTGAGGAGCACTCAGTGCATTAATCAGAACAATTGTCCTCACTGGGTTGGTAAAACAAACATAACAACAAACCCACACCTATATAAGTAAAATATATCACTGTACTGATTTGAAAAAGATCAGGCCCTTCTTGGTAGAAGGAATGGCATTAATAAGATAGTGTTTGACCTTGCCCCTAAGTGCTTTGTTAACTACTGGTGTCTACAATGTGACACACATAGCTACAGATAATGTCACCTGTTTAATATTTGTGGGCTCACTTAAATATGTCACCCAAGGATTGCACATATCTCATAACACAGATCCTAAAATGGGAATTCATTACCCACTGGTTCAAGCTAGCCTGCCCAAATGAAAGACCCACGAATCTAGTTTTATATACATCCATGCATAATTAATACAATCAGTGAAATAACAAAATCATTCTCACTGCCCTAATCAGGCCCTTCTCCATAAGAGTGACCCCTGCAGCATACTCACCTTTCCTCTGGTCTGTGACCTAGCTCTTGTCAGCACTGTTTTACCTGACAGTGTACACAGTAAGCTGTTCCTCTGGTTCTCATCCTGCCAAGTGTATTTCCACACACAAGCCCCTGCCACAAAGGTTTTTTGCAGTACAGTCTTATAATAAAGTTACTCAGAGGCCACAGGCTGGTCCAAAAGGAGAGACTAGGTCCACAAAAGACCTCACAGGTGGCCCCATCTGTCTGGCTGATGCTTACCATCCTGGCTCTGGGAAGACCTATTACACAGGCATCCTTTGCTAAGATGCTAGCTCCTCCTCTTTGTGGGACATGACACTGCACTTACCATGTGTGAAGTTCTGAGCTTGCTTGAGCTAAATTCACAGTATCCAGCGAAGACACTAAGAACAGATCACACAGAAACACTGAGATCAGCTGAGTTACACAGAGAAACTTGCAGGCTTGGTACCCGGAAGTCACTGCCTCTTCTAACTGGCACGAACCATGTGGAGGTTCTGATTGGCTATTGAATCTTGAGTGACATGAGCAACACCCTTAGGGTTAGAGTTTGCTGAAGGGACACAATATAGTGTTTCCAGCCTGGGCCAATCCTTTTCCATATCTGCAGATTTCCAGTTCAGTAGCACCAATGTGTCTCCTCCAATGGCCTACCTGTCTGTTCTCCCGCCAAGCCCTTGGGAGGGGCTAAGACTCCT
Source organism: Mus musculus (assembly GCF_000001635.26). NCBI lineage: Eukaryota > Metazoa > Chordata > Mammalia > Rodentia > Muridae > Mus > Mus musculus. The sequence goes on along the minus strand of NC_000068.7, from coordinate 177,762,530 downwards.
GATCCCTGCTGCTTACCTGCCTGCCTCTCCACCTTTCTGGTCAGTGACCCTGGGTTCACTGCTTTGGAGCTTGCCTGAGCTCCAATGACAGGACTCAGGAGGCAATTTCCCTTCTTCCTCCTGGAATCAAGCTGGATAGCTTGCATACCCCATTAATCAGCTGACACTGGAGTTACCAAACTGTCCACAGGTGGTCAGTGCCAGAATATTAGCAACTGAAGAGGGATTTTTGGACACAAACTTTGTTTTGTGGCTTCAGGCTGGGTTCAGGTAAATTGCAAGTACTTTCCACCTAATGGCTATGACACAAGGCTCAGAGCAAAGCAGGACACATGTCAGACACTGTGGAGCACTCTTGTTAATCAGCACATTGTCCTCAGTGGGTTGGTAAAACAAACATAACAACAACAAACCCACACCTATATTGGGAAAAATATATCACTGTACTGATTTGAAAAAGATCAGGCCTTTCTTGGTAGAAGGAATGGCATTAATAAGATAGTGTTTGACCTTGTTCCTATGTGCTTTGTTAACTACTGAGATCTATAATGTGACACACACAGCTACAGCTAATGGCATGTGTTTTCCATTTCTGATACATTCTATCTATATAGTACAGATCCTAAAAAAGAAATTCATTATCACTGGCTCAAGCTAACCTGCACAAACTAAGCACCCACCAATCTAGTTTTATTTAATCACATGCATTATTTAATACATGCTGTTAAATTACAAAATTATTAACCCTGCCTGACTCTTATCCTTCTCTAGAATGGTGACACCTGGAGCAGATTCTCTCATGGTTTTATCTATGATCAAGCTATCTCCCGCCCTGTTTCACATGACAGAGATAACAGTAAACCATTGCTCCCGTTCTTATCTAAAGGTGGAAGAAATGGAGGGTTCATTATATGACTCAAATGAGCAATTATAAAACACTTTTTTGCTACATTCTTTAACTCAAGAATTTAGGAATTTATATCAAGAGGATATATATTTTATATTTATATAAATATTATATATTTATATCAAGGCTATTGTCCTGGGGAGCAGCAGACCAGGATCAAGGCTACCTGAGTCAAAATAGCTTGTCTTAGAAACATCTCTATATGGGGAAGAAGAGACAGCTCTCCCCGAACTAACATCTCATCCTTGAAAAAATCTCTCTATATACAACTAAAATATTAATTAGGAAAAATTTCTTAATGACAGCATGGATTCAGCTGTGGCTAATGCTCAAAGACCAGGCAGGCAAAAACAGGTTTTGGATTCCACACATGCTCTCACCCATAAGTTTCTTTCCTGTTCAGTCCCCTGGTTATTTTGAACAATTTTAATATGGACTGGAGATTACAAGTCCTACTTAAGACTGCTAGGATATTTACACAGCAAAGACCCCCAGAATCACTTATTAAGTGCCTCAGAGCCCTGAAATAACAAGCCATTTCTCAGAGATGGGTTCCTGAGTTGGAGGTCGCAGGAGATGAGAAAAATAGCAAAAGTAGAAGGTAGAATTTACAACAGCTGCAGTGGGGAGAGCTTACACAAGCTATGTCTTATGCCAAGTAAAATTTTTAAGAGTAGCATCAGCCGGGCGTGGTGGCGCACGCCTTTAACCCCAGCACTTGGGAGGCAGAGGCAGGCGGATTTCTGAGATCGAGGCCAGCCTGGTCGACAGAGTGAGTTCCAGGACAGCCAGGGCAACACAGAGAAACCCTGTCTCAAAAAAAAAAGTAGAGTAGCATCTTGTATCCTACTTACAGGATAAGTGGAAAGAAATGGAGACCTCTATGAAGTTTGCAGAAGCTAGAATACACTGGGACAAATTCAGGAGAAGTCTAATAAAACAACCCTGCACAAGGGAACTCAAGTATCTAAACAAAACATTACTGACCAAGCCCCCAGTGCACTTGGGGACCCTACTCAGTGCAGGGTGGCACAGAATTACTGCATGGCCCAGCAGAGGGGGAGGTGGAGTTGACTGGCACTGCAGAAGCGGGTTTGCAACTTCCCCTCCCTGCCTGCATTCCTTTGTATTTGCTGGAACCCTCGCACCAAGGCTGGCAAGAGATCTCCGTGGAAAACCTTTGGTACCCAAGTCCACAAGCTACTAGGGCTACTGAGCTTCCCACATCCCCATTAATCCACACTCAGGAAGGGGCAAAGGACAAGGGCCTCTGCTATGATCACCACATGGACCAACAGAACCACAGTCCTTGGAACCAGCAGATCTGACTCAGATAACTCAGTAAACTTGCTCCTCCTGGCCTGGCAAAGGAGACAATTACAATCACCATGACATGGCTTTTGGCCTTCTTCACAGTTTGCAACAGATGGCTCTGAAGAGACTCCCATAAAGAACCCCAAGCTACCTTCCACTAGGGTTCCTGATAGAGAGGCATGGACAGAGTCCCTCATTAGCCTGGAAAAAACAGCTGGGACTCAGACAACAGCAGCTCCTCCACTGTAAGATCACAGAGCAAATGATTCAGGCAGCTGAAGCTTTCCTGGCTCAGCAATTCCGCCACAGTTGCAGACAGAGCTCTAGTCTGGGAAATTTGCATTCACTAGAATTTTCCAGACTCCACTTATTTTCCTTTTTAAAGGCACAGAGCCTTTCTTTGCAATTAAAGAACATTATTAAATTATACAGGCAATGTCCAGTGCAGCCATCTCTGCTTCCTACTTGGGAAGCCCTGCAGCCAAACTGCAATCAAATTCACACAGTAAAAAAAATTAAAAAGAAAACCTCCCGCCAGAACGCCATCCTGTGCTCCAGCCCCGGACCTGACCAAGGATGCTCGCTCGCGTGGGAACCATTCAGTGGCCCCTATCCCCCAACTTCTCCTCCCTTTGGCCCCGAAGCCAGTGCCACCCCGGGGACCCCATTCTGTCCTAAGCTCTTCCAGGGTATCCAGCGTGGGATGCTGGAGACTGGGAACCTGGTGCCTAGAGCTGCCCTTGTCCACCACCCACCGAGTTGGGTCCGTGCCTTCACATGGCCAGACAGCCAACCGGGGCCATGTGGAGAGCATCCTGCAGTCCTCCCGCTCTTGCCTGCCCAGGGCAATGGAACTCTGGCCAGAAGCGAGTTCTCTCCCACTCCCCTCTTTTCCCCACACTGACGGCACCTCAGGAGATGACCTGGCACTTACCATGTTTGGAGTTCTGAGCTTGACTAACCTCCTCTCACAACTCCCAGTAGAGTCATGCAGAACACATCACACAGAAACTCCCGTGACTGCTGAGTTACAAAAGGAGCTTGCAAGCTTGACCTGGAAGAGCCGCCTCCTCTTCTGACTGGCAGGTCCATGTGGAGGTTCTGATTGGCTATTGAGTCTTGAGTGACATGAGCACCACCCTTAGGGTTAGAGTATGTTAAAGAGACATGGCATAGAGGTTCCAGCTTTGGCCAAACCTTTTCCAGATCTGCAGATTTGAAGTTCATTAGCACAAGTGCCTCTCATCCAATTGCTTACCTGTCTGTCCTCCCATCAAGCCCCTGGGAGAACGTAAGACTTCACATCCCTGCTATTCAACTGCCTGCTTCTACCCCCATGTGGGCAGTAACTCTATGCTTCCCTGCTTTACAAATTTGGAGCTTGCTTAAGCTCCAATCACAGCACTCAGAAGATATTTCCACTTCTTCCTCCTGGATTCAAGTTGGATGGCTCTCACAGTCAATAAATCAGATTACAATGGAGTTAAATCTGTCCCAAATGTGGAAATGTGCCCAGAATATTAACAATTAAGAAAGATTTTAGAAAGCAATATTTGTTTGGTGCCTTTAGGCTGGGTTCAGCTACACTGCAAGGACTGGTCACCTGGTGTTTCTGAGACAAGCCTCAGAGCAAAGCAGGAAACAACAACCACAAACCCACAGCTGTGCTATCAAAGATTCTCCTGATGAACAGAACTGATAGAATGAATCTCTATTATATAGTTAATGCATTTATTAGAATGACTCACAGGATGCCATTCAACCAGTCCAAAAATGGCTGTCTACACATTTAAAATTTCCAATAGTGGTTCAGTTCATGTGGCTTGACGTCTCAACTAGTCTTCATTATATACCTTAATTTTCAAAATTATGCACTACTGCCAAAAATAAAACAAAAAAACAAACAAACACACACAATAACAACAACAACAACAACAAAAAGTTGTTAGAAAGAGGTAGGGCATTAAGGCAAAGAGATAGAGCTACCATCTTCAATGTCCTTTATATATGTAGGCTGACACCATAAGCTGTTGCCTAGATCCAAGGTGGATCTTATCACCCCAAAAGACCCAGATTAAAAATACTTTTCCCAGATTGAAAACTACAATTAAGAAAAATCCCTCACAGTACCCAACTCTTTCTGTTTCAGCTAATTCCAGATGTGTTCAATTTGACTGACAAGAATACCTAGCACAGCAGACAAGACAGAACAGCTTCAAAAGATTTTTCCAGTGATGGGTAAGGAGAGCACAGGAGCCATTTCCAAAGCAACGCCTTTCTTCAAGTGTGGGAGCATTGAGATTTTACTCAGGGAATCTAGACACATTTACACATAGATTTGCCTACTCCTATGAATGTTAAGTTAAATTCTTTTCTGAAGATGATCAAATGTAAAAGCTGAGATATTGAAGGGCATTCTTACCTCATAGTCATCCAGAATCATCCATAAATTATAAAAATTATAATCCATAATTATGTTGGACATAAATTATCCATAAATTATGTTGGACATAAATGCATCTGGAAAGTTCCTCTTGTATTACAAGGTCTTAGCTGTAAATCAAGGGAAAGGTGAGAACTCATTTTGAACTCCACCAAAGTGGGAGCTTGCAATATGGGTGTGGTCAGAAGAGATTAAAGCCTGAAAATGCACCCAAGTGTCACACCTCTTCCAAAAAGGCAGACCTGTGTTCCTTCCCAAACAGTTCCACAAACTAGGAAGTCTATGGGAGCCATATTAATTTAACCTATGAGTCTATGGGAGCCATGTTAATTTAACTACCATCTGTCTCCTCAAACGTAAAAACACCTGTTTATCTAACATCACTGTACCATATCCTAAAGAGAGCCTATTATGCTTTCAACACACAATGTCACAAAGGAAGCCTTACCAGAAAGAATCAGAGCATTATAAACAATAAACAGAACAAACAAGACCAAAATTCAACAGGGAATCCATCAAAACTTACAGTTTCTTGTTCAGCAACTTGAGATTATGATGAAATTGTCTTAGCCACAAGGTCTTAGGAATTCCCACTCTTCTAGCTCTGTCACCTGAAGCACACACAGCTTTGTTTCCTCAAAGTCAGTATCTTCTTTCAGCTTTCCTCAAAGCTGGTGTTTGTATCTCAAATCTATAATGTATAGCACTCTCTCTTATTTTATTGAAAGTAGGTTAGTGGGCTACAGGGATCATTCAGTTGTTGTTAAGAGCACTGCCCAAACCCATTTCACTTCCTAGCACTCAAATGGGAGTTCACTCATCTGTAGCTACACTTCTATGAAAATACTTTAGTATAAGCTGGTACCTGTCATTGACTTGGATGGTTACATAAGTGATACATTTGCTCTAAGTCCTGACATCTAGATGTAAGATTAATGATATCAAAGTATACATCTGTTGCCAAGGACCAAGCCTGGGCTTGGAGACTGGTAGAGAGAGAAGGGGTGTCTGGGAGCATGAAAACAAAGGACTGGTAGTCAAGTCCTGTGTCCAAGCTGTCAGTCTATGCTCTGCAGGAGACAGCTTCCCATCCTCCTTTCGCTGTATTCTGTTTTCTTTCTGATCTGCTTGCTCTGCAGGTCTCCAGACAGCTCTCTGTCTATGTTCTGCTGGAGACTCTTCACCAAGCAGCTATCTCCTGCTATTCTAAAAAATTCACTCAATAGTTCATCTCCTGCATACCATAACCAGAATCTATTATTATATCTCTCAAACCAGCCATTTACTCCAGTTTTCCTTTTGATTGTCTTAAGAAATAGATCCTGTATCCACAGGAACTTAATTCTTATGAGACAGGAAGCATACATTTTCTTTTAACCTTACAAAAGCAGATATTTGCCTGCCTCTGTGAAGCATAAAGGCTAAGCTCAAACTGGCTGGGTGGGACCCAGGCCTGAAATTACCATTTCTACCACACATGAGACTAAATTTGCTCTTTCCCAGGCTGATCCTGAAATCAGTAAACTGTCAGCCTTTCTAAGCATCATCATCATCAACAACAACGAAAACATTAGCTGGGTGAGATCTTGTTATCACCACTTTCCAAATCTCTTTATCTCCTTCCTTAGTATCTTTCTGAGAAGTTGGCTTTCATTCCTTTAGATTCTTGACGTCCCTCATAATTTATATACATTATTATTTATTGAGAAATAATATATTTTTAATCGATGTTTTAGGGGTCTGTTCCACAGTCTTAAGGGCTGTCTTGAAAGTCCCAGCATTTACCATTTGGCTGAGACATGAGCCACACCTTTGCTTTTGGACTTGTGCTGTTTCTGATCATCATGTACTCATTAATGTTAACAGGGAGAACATTCCTTAAAGGAGGATTGTAAAATATGTACATTATTCTGTAAACAAGCCTTAAGCTCATGGTAGTCATTAGCACTTTCAGAGGCCCACATCCACTGGTCCTGTGAGAGGGGCAGAAACCATGCCATTCTGTAGTAACCAAGTTTTTATATGGTTTCCAGGGCAGAATAGAGCATCAGCAACTAGGCGAAATATGATTGGTGGAACAGTGCACCCTTTAAACTGGTCTTTAGGGAATGAGGTGACAAGGAACTTCCCTTGTCTGAAAGGGGGCAATGGTCCATCCTGTGGAATGTGTCCCCACCCACAGGTTGTCCTGCCCTGTGGTCTGAGAAATGTTAATTACCCTCTCCCTTATGGAGGGGCAAGTGTTTCATGACCTTCGCAAAGTTCCTGAGTTAACCTTTTCAAGAGACCTTATTGCGAAGCTGTGGATAAAGTAAGACTCTGGCAAGCATCACCTTACAGGGAAACCCCTGAGTGAACAATGCAGAGCAGGAAATCAATGCAAAAAGCAAGAGGAATTTATTGTTTGAATGTTTTGGGATTATACTACACCTGAAGGAGAGGTGGTGACCTCGTGCAGCCCATTCATTAATTTTTTTATACAGTTTTCAGAGCAGCAGCAAGTAGACACAATATGACTAGTGGAAGAGTGTACCCTTTAAAGAGTTTGGTCTTTATGGGCTGAGGTAGCAAGGGCTTTTCTTGGCTGCGGGGGCAGGGGGAGTTTAGAGGAGGAGAGGTGGTGGGGGTATGTGACCTGTCTCTTCACCTTGAGGAGTGTGTCTATGTGCTCTGGGTTTCCCTTGTCTGCATGTGGTCAGCAGTAGGTCCCCCCTGTGGTCTGCAGAATTTAATTAAATTAGCTTCTCCCTTCTGGAGCACAGGAGTGCCTACATGTTCTATGACCATTGTCTTTCAGGAGGGGAGGGGTCTGGTGGAATTTCCCAAAATTGCTGAGCTCACCTTTTCAGTAGCATGCAATGCATTTCTTCAGTCCAGGCACTCAGAACTCAGAGGAGATCCCTGAGATTTTGGATAGCCATTATTACATATCAACACAAACACACACACACACACACACACACACACACACACACACACACACACTCACACACTCACAGGAAAAGAAAAACAAAATTAATAACATGATAAAAAGAGCATTGGGGAATTGGGACAGTACTATAACCCTTAAAGTTATTTAAGATGTTTGGATCCAATGCCATACAATCATTTTCAAAAATGAATATAGCCAAACATAATAGCATGTGCTATCAATTCCAGCAGTTTGGAGGCAAATTCACATCCATGAATTTGAGGACACAATGTTCTACATAGTCACGTCCATATTTTTAAAAAATAGTTATGGTTTCACTGTCAAGAACAAAGGAGCAATGACCTAAATGATGTGAAGTAAAAAGTTATTTTATTTCCAGGCCAATCCTGCAGTCTCCTCTGAATTAGGAAAGAATAGCAGCCCTGAGTAAAAACACAGGAAATTTTCTATTTAAACTCAAGGCCAAGGTTCATAGTAGGTGATTACAAAACTAGAATTGCTGTGCAGTCAGTAATTTAGTGAAAAACCTGGCAGCTCTAAAACCATACCACGAACACTGGAAACAATTTACACCATGTAAATCTTAAGATTATTGGGGAAAAACAAGTCAAAATGAAAAGTTGTCCTTTAACATAGAACATGAGTAGAGAAAATACCGTACTAAACAATATAGAAATTACTGTATTTTTTTCTTTAGGATTAATTTGGAACAGGAAAAAGAATAGTCTTTAAGTGGCCCTTAAAATATAGTTTAGATTGTTTAATCATCCTTTTTTTTTTGAGACAGGTTCTCATTTATAATGCAGCTGACCTTTACTCACTAAATAAACTACAATTTACAACACTTATTGGATCTGTAATAAGGAGTAGTGTTTATTTAATCCTGTGTTTTGGGCCACCATTACTTAAATGAGAGTCTTCAATACAAGATGGACCTGATTCATGATTTGGTATTGGTTGAGTTAGAAGTAAAGGAGAATGTTCATAAAGGGGTTGCTTCTTCAGGGAAGTCTATAATTGTCAATCTTGGGATCATGCCTAACTTCAAAGACACAGGACAGATTATAACTGCTCTAGAGATAAAGTTTGAACAGTATTCCATCCTGGTTCCTATAGTTGGAAGGGGGCATTTTCTGGGTTCTGACCTTCCACACAACATATGTGTATATTTACTTTTCTATTGTTATTATAAAACACACCATGGACAAATTATAATTGAAGGCATAAAATCGGGTTTACAGTTCCAAAGTGTTAGAGTCAATCATAGCAGCATAAACACAGCATCAGGCAGAGATGAGAATTCATATTTTGATCCACAGGCAAGAGGTAGCTAGCAATATGGGCATGGTCAGAAGATGTTAAAACCTGAAAATGTACCCATGTGACAGACCTCTTGCAAAAGGGCCACATGTATGCTCTCTGTCCCAAAGAACTCCACAAACTAAATGTAAGTTTTCAAACATATGAGTCTATGGGAACCACTCTCATTTAACTACTACAAGTTTTTTTCAGAAGTAAAAACTATTTTTATCTGACCACACAGTACCATATCCTTAAGAGAGACATTATGTTTCCAACATACAGTGTTATAATAGAAACACACCTTACCAGAAAAAAGTCAGAGGATAGGAAAGAATGAACAGACCAAACAAGACCAAAATTCTGCAGGGAAAACACCAAAACTTATAGCTTCTTGTTCAGCAATTTAAGATTATGATAAAATTGCCCTGACTCTAAGGTCTTAGGTATTCCCACTCCTCTAGCTGTGTCACCTCCTGCATACATAGCTTCCTTTCTAAAAAATATAAATAAAAAAGATTTATTTATTACTTATATGTAAGTACACTGTAGCTGTCTTCAGACACACCAGGAGAGGATGTCAGATGTCATTATAGAAGGTTCTAAGCTACCATGTGGTTGTTGAGATTTGAACTCAAGATCTTCAAAAGAAGAGTCAGTGTTCTTAACTGCTGAGCCATCTCTCCAGCCCCTACATAGCTTCTTTCCTACAAACACCACTATCTTCTTTCTGCAGCTGTCCTCAAAACTGGTCCTTGTATTGAATCTTTTGTGTATAGTATTCTCGTTTATTCTATTGAATGTGGGTTAGTGGACTGCTCAGATCATTCAGTTCTTTTTTTTTTTTTGTCATTTTGAAAATTTTTATTTAATTATTTTATGTAAATGAGTACACGATAGTGGTCTTTGGACACAGGAAAAGAGAGCATTGGATCCCATTACAGATGGTTGGGAGCCACCATGTGGTTGCTGGGAATTGAATTCAGGATGTCTGTAAGATCAGCTAATGCTCTTAAGCACTGGGCCATCTCACGAGCCCAAAAATGCCATTTTAACATTTAAAATCTATATTAAAAAAAAAAGAAACAGATTCATTAGGTCATTATCTAGGCTCATGTACCTCAAATTCCTGCTTGTTAATTTTCTGTATTTTTCTTGAGCATTGGTCATAGTACACAATAATTAGCATTTCAATCTGATGCATGCTTATCATAGAAACACCAGCTTTCTGACAGTATGAAGTCACTGGGAAACTGGGTAATGACTAAGCAAAAATGTTAAATAAAGTAATGCTCACACCTACATTAAGAACTATTTGTTGTCAGACATTATCAAATGGATATACAGAAATTACTCATAGTGAAGAAAACGAAGTCTTCTCTGTAACAACATAACATATAAAACTGAGAGACAGTCCCTAAAAACAGAAAAGCTAAACATATCCATGTAATATTAGAACTCATTTAGGCACAATTGTTTCAACAAAGAGAAAAAAACTAGACATAGAATCATTGTCATATGGCAACAAAGAACAAAAAATTAGGACGGTGCCTCCATAAGAGACAGAGAACAGCACTTGCCGTTGACACCAAAAATTGAAGGTAAAATAGCCAACATCTCCAATATGTTCAACAGTCAGTCCATGGTGAAAGACTTTTTTTTTCTTCCAATTTTTTTATTAGGTATTTACTTTATTTACATTTCAAAGGCAATCTTGGAAGTTCCCTATACATTGCCTCCTCCATGCTCCCCTACCCACCAACTCCCATGTCTTGGCCCTGGTGTTTCCCCTGTATTGGGGCATATAAAGTTTGCAAGACCAAAGGGCCTCTCTTCCCAATGATGGCCGAATAGGCAATCTTCTGCTACATGTGCAGCTAGAGATACTAGCTCAGGGGTATTGGTTAGTTCATATTGTTGTTCCACCTATAGAGTTGCAGACCCCTTCAGCTCCTTGGGTACTTTCACTAGCTCCCCACTGGGGGCCCTGTGTTCCATCCAATAGTTGACTGTGAGCATCCACTTCTGTGTTTGCCTGGCACTGGCATAGACTCACAAGAGACAGCTATATCAGAGTCCTTTCAGCAAATTCTTACTGGCATATGCAATAGTGTCTGTGTTTGGAGGCTGATTATGGGATGGACCTCAGTGTGGGGCAGTCTCTAGATGGTCCATCCTTTTGTCTCAGCTCCAAACTTTGTCTCTGTAACTCCTTCCATGGGTGTTTTGTTCCCAATTCTAAGAAGGGGTGAAGTGTCCACACTTTGGTCTTCCTTCTTCTTGAGTTTCATGTGTTTTGCAAATTGTATCTTAGGTATTCTAAGTTTCTGGGCTACTATCTACTTATCCCTGAATGCATATCATATGAGTTCTCTTGTCATTGGGTCAACTCACTCAGGATGATATTCTCCAGATCCATCCATTTGCCTAGGAATTTAATAAATTTATAGCTTTTAATAGCTGAATAGTACTCCATTGTGTAAATGTACCACATTTTTTGTATACATTCCTCTGTTGAGGGACATCTGGGTTCTCTCCAGCTTCTGGCTATTATAAATAAGTCTGCTAGGAACATAGAGGAGCATGTGTTCTTATTACCAGTTGGAATATCTGGGTATATGCCCAGGAGACATATTACTGGATCCTCCAGTAGTACTATGTCCAATTTTCTGAGGAACCATCAGACTGATTTCCAGAGTGGTTGTACAAGCTTGCAATCCCACCAACAATGAAGGAGTGTCCCTCTTTCTCCACATCCTCACCAGCATCTGCTGTTACCTGAATTTTTGATCTTATTCATACTGACTGGTGTGAGATGGAATCTCAGGGTTGTTTTGATTGGAATTTCCCTGATGATTAAGGATACTGAACATTTTTTCAGGTGCTTCTCAACCATTTGGTATTCCTCAGTTGAGAATTCTTTGTTTAGCTCTGAGCTCCATTTTTTTAATGGGGTTATTTGATTTTCTGAAGTCCACATTCTTGAGTTCTTTATATATATTAGATATTAGTCCCCTATCTGATTTAGGATTGGTAAAGATTCTTTCCCAATCTGTTGGTGGCCTTTTTGTCTTATTGACAGTGTCTTTTGCCTTACAGAAGTTTTGCAATTTTATGAGGTCCCATTTGCCAATTCTCAACCTTACAGCACAAGCCATGGCTGTTCTATTCAGGAACTTTTCTCCATATCTTCAAGGCTTTTCCCCACTTTCTCCTAGACAAGTTTCAGTGTCTCTCGTTTTATGTGGAGTTCCTTGGTGCACTTAGGTTTGACCTTAGAACAAGGAGATGAGAATGAATCAATTCACGTTCTTCTACATGATAACTGCCAATTGTGCCAACACCATTTAATGAAAATGCTGTCTCTTTTTCACTGAATGGTTTTAGCTCCCTTGTCAAAGATCAAGTTACTATAGGTGTGTGGGTTCATTTCTGGGTCTTCAATTCTATTCCATTGGTCTACTTGACTGTCGCTATACCAGTACCATGCAGTTTTCATCACAATTGCTCTGTAGTACAGCTTTAGGTCAGGCATAGTGATTCCACCAGAGATTCTTTTATCATTGAGAAGAATTTTTCCTATCCTAGGTCTTTTGTTAATACAGATGAATTTGCAAATTGCCCTTTCTAATTCGATGAAGAATTGACTTGGAATTTTGATGGTGATTGCATTGGATCTGTAGATTGCTTTTGGCAAGATAGCTAATTTCACTATATTGATCCTGCCAACCCATGTGCATCAGAGATCTTTCCATCTTCTGAGATTTTCTTTGATTTCTTTCTTCAGAGACTTGAGGTTCTTATCATACAGATCTTTTACTTCCTTAGTGTCACACCAAGGTATTTTATATTTTTTGTGACTATTGTGAAGGGTACTGTTTCCCTAATTTCTTTCTCAGCCTGTTTATCCTTTGTGTAGAGAAAGGTCACTGATTTGTTTGATTTAATTTTATATGCAGCTAGTTCACTGAAGCTGTTTATCAGGTTTAGGAGTTCTCTGCTGGAATTTTTAGGGTCACTTATATATACTATCATATCATCTGCAAATAGTGATATTTTGACTTCTTCCTTTCCAATTTGTATCCCATTGACCTCCTTTTGTTGTCTAATTGTTCTGGCTAGGACTTTGAGTACTATATTGAATAGAAAGGAAGAAAGTGGGCAGCCTTGTGTAGTCCCTGATTTTAGTGGGATTGCTTCCAGCTTCTCTCCATTTACTTGGATGTTGGCTACTGGTTTGATGTAGATTGATTTTATTATGTTTAGATATGGGCCTTGAATTCCTGCTCTTTCCAAGACTTTTATCATGAATGAGTGTTAGATTTTGTCAACTGCTTTCTGAGCATCTAACAAGATGATCATGTGAGTTTTGTCTTTGAGTTTGTTTATATAGTGGATTATGTTGATGGATTTCCGCATATTAAACCATCCCTGCTTCCCTGGGATGAAGCCCTCTTGGTCATGATGGATGATCCTTTTGATGTGTTCTTGGATTCGGTTAGCAAGAATTTTATTGAGTATTTTTGCATTGATATTCATAAGGTAAATTGGTCTGAAGTTCTCTATTTTTTTTCCTTTTTTTTATTACGTATTTTCTTCAATTACATTTCCAATGCTATCCCAAAAGTGCCCCCCCCCCCATTCCCATTTTTTGGCCCTGGCATTCCCCTGTACTGGGGCATATAACGTTTGCCTGACCAATGGGCCTCTCTTTCCAGTGATGGCCGACTAGGTCATCTTTTGATACATATGCAGGTAGAGTCAAGAGCTCTGGGGTACTGGTTAGTTCATAATGTTGTTCCTCCGATAGGGTTGCAGATCTCTTTAGCTCCTTGGATACTTTCTCTAGCTCCTCCATTGGGGGCCCTGTGATCCATCCAATAGTTGACTGTGAGCATCCACTTCTGTATTTGCTAGGCCCCGGCCTAGTCTCACAAGGGACAGCTATATCACTGTCCTTGCAACAAAGGCTTGCTAGTGTATGCAATGGTGTCATCACTTGGAGGCTAATTATGGGATGGATCCCTGGATATGGCAGTCTCTAGATGGACCATCCTTTTGTCTCAGCTCCAAACTTTGTCTCTGTAACTCCTTCCATGGTTGATTGTTTCCAATTCTAAGAATGAGCAAAGTGTCCACACTTTTGTCTTCGTTCTTCTTCAGTTTCATATGTCTTACATATTGTACCTTATATCTCGCTATACTAAGTTTCTGGGTTAATATCCACTTATCAGTGAGTACATTTCATTTGAGTTCTTTTGTGATTGGGTTGCCTCACTCAGGATGATGCCCTCCAGGTCCAACCATTTGCCTAGGAATTTCGTGAATTCATTCTTTTTAATAGCTGAGTAGTACTCCATTGTGTAAATGTACCACATTTTTTATATCCATTCCTCTGTTGAGGGACATCTGGGTTCTTTCCAGCTTCTGGCTATTATAAATAAGGCTTCTATGAACATAGTGGAGCATGTGTCCTTCTTACCAGTTGGAACATCTTCTGGATATATGCCCAGGAGAGGTATTGGGGGATCCTCCAGTAGTACTATGTCCAATTTTCGGGGGAACCGCCAGACTGATTTCCAGAGTGGTTGTACGAGCTTGCAATCCCACCAACAATGGAGGAGTGTTCCTCTTTCTCCACATCCTCGCCAGCATCTGCTGTCACCTGAATTTTTGATCTTAGCCATTCTGACTGGTGTGAGATGGAATCTCAGGGTTGTTTTGATTTGCATTTCTCTGATGATTAAGGATGTTGAACATTTTTTTCAGGTGTTTCTCAGCCTTTCAGTATTCCTCGGGTGAGAATTCTTTGTTCAGCTCTGAGCCCCATCTTTTAAGGGGGCTATTTGATTTTCTGGAGTCCACCCTCTTGAGTTCTTTATATATATTGGATATTAGTCCCCTATCTGATTTAAGATAGGTAAAGATCCTTTCCCAATCTGTTGGTGGTCTTTTTGTCTTATTGACGGTGTCTTTTGCCTTGCAGAAGCTTTGCAGTTTCATGAGGTCCCATTTGTCAATCCTCGATCTTAAAGCACAAGCCATTGATGTTCTATTCAGGAATTTTTTTCCCTGTGCCCATATCTTGAAGACTTTTCCCTACTTTCTCCTCTATAAGTTTCAGCGTCTCTGGTTTTATGTGGAGTTCCTTGATCCACTTAGTTTAGACCTTAGTACAAGGAGAGAGGAATGGGTCGATTCACATTCTTCTACATGATAACAACCAGTTGTGCCAGCACCATTTGTTGAAAATGCTGTCTTTTTTCCACTGGATGGTTTTAGCTCCCTTGTCGAAGATCAAGTGACCATAGGTGTGTGGGTTCATTTCTGGGTCTTCAATTCTATTCCATTGGTCTACTTGTCTGTCACTATACCAGTACCATGCAGTTTTTATCACAATTGCTCTGTAGTAAAGCTTTAGGTCAGGCATGGTGATTCCACCAGAGGTACTTTTATCCTTTAGAAGAGCTTTTGCTATCCTAGGTTTTTTGTTATTCCAGATGAATTTGCAGAATGCTCTTCCTAATTCGTTGAAGAATTGAGTTGGAATTTTGATGGGGATTGCATTGAATCTGTAGATTGCTTTTGGAAAGATAGCCATTTTTACAATGTTGATCCTGCCAATCCATGAGCATGGGAGATCTTTTCATCTTCTGAGATCTTCTTTCATTTCTTTCTTCAGGGACTTGAAGTTTTTATCATACAGATCTTTCACTTCCTTAGTTAGAGTCACGCCAAGATATGTTATATTATTTGTGACTATTGAGAAGGGTGTTGTTTCCCTAATTTCTTTCTCAGCCTGTTTATTCTTTGTGTAGAGAAAGGCCATTGACTTGTTTGAGTTAATTTTATATCCAGCTACTTCACCGAAGCTGTTTCTCAGGTTTAGGAGTTCTCTGGTGGAATTTTTAGGGTCACTTATATATACTATCATATCATCTGCAAAAAGTGATATTTTGACTTCCTCTTTTCCAATTTGTGTCCCCTTGTTTTCCTTTTGTTGTCTAATTGCTCTGGCTAGGACTTCAAGTACTATGTTGAAGAGGTAGGGAGAAAGTGGTCAGCCTTGTCTAGTCCCTGATTTTAGTGGGATTGCTTCCAGCTTCTCACCATTTACTTTGATGTTGGCTACTGGTTTGCTGTAGATTGCTTTTATCATGTTTAGGTATGGGCCTTGAATTCCTGATCTTTCCAAGACTTTTATCATGAATGGGTGTTGGATCTTGTCGAATGCTTTTTCCGCATCTAACGAGATGATCATGTGGTTTTTGTCTTTGGGTTTGTTTATATAATGGATTACATTGATGGATTTTCGTATATTAAACCATCCCTGCATCCCTGGAATAAAACCTGCTTGGTTAGGATGGATGATTGCTTTAATGTGTTCTTGGATTCTGTTAGCAAGAATTTTATTGAGGATTTTTTCATCGTTATTCATAAAGGAAATTGGTCTGAAGTTCTCTATCTTTGTCGGATCTTTCTGTGGTTTAGGTATCAGAGTAATAGTGGCTTCATAGAATGAGTTGGCTAGAGTTCCCTCTACTTCTATTTTGTGGAATAGTTTGTGAAGAACTGGGATTAGATCTTCTTTGAAGGTCTGGTAGAACTCTGCACTAAACCCATCTGGTCCTGGGCTTTTTTTGGTTGGGAGACTATTAATGACTGCTTCTATTTCCTTAGGGGATATGGGACTGTTTAGATCGTTAACTTGATCCTGATTTAACTTTGGTACCTGGTATCTGTCTAGAAATTTGTCCATTTCATCCAGGTTTTCCAGTTTTGTTGAGTATAGCCTTTTGTAGAAGGATCTGATGGTGTTTTGGATTTCTCCAGGATCTGTTGTTATGTCTCCCTTTTCCTTTCTGATTGTGTTAATTAAGATGCTGTCCCTGTGCCCTCTAGTGAGTCTGGCTAAGGGTTTATCTATCTTGTTGATTTTTTTCAAAGAACCAGCTCCTCCTTGTTTGATTCTTTGAATAGTTCTTCTTGTTTCCACTTGGTTGATTTCACCCCTGAGTTTGATTATTTCCTGCTGTCTACTCCTCTTGGGTGAATTTGCTTCTTTTTTTTCTAGAGCTTTTAGATGTGTTGTCAAGCTGCTAGTATGTGCTCTCTCCTGTTTCTTCTTGGAGGCACTCAGAGCTATGAGTTTCCCTATTAGAAATGCTTTCATTGTGTCCCAAAGGTTTGGGTATGTTGTGGCTTCATTTTCATTAAACTCTAAAAAGTCTTTAATTTCTTTCTTTATTCTTTCCTTGACCAAGGTATCATTGAGAAGAGTGTTGTTCAGTTTCCACGTGAATGTTGGCTTTCCATTATTTATGTTGTTATTGAAGATCAGCCTTAGGCCATGGTGGTCTGATATGATACATGGGACAATTTCAATATTTTTGTATCTGTTGAGGCCTGTTTTGTGGCCAATTATATGGTCAGTTTTGGAGAAGGTCCCGTGAGGTGCTGAGAAGAAGGTATATCCTTTTGTTTTAGGATAAAATGTTCTGTAGATATCTGTCAGATCCCTTTGTTTCATAACTTCTGTTAGTTTCACTGTGTCCCTGTTTAGTTTTTGTTTCCACGATCTGTCGATTGATGAAAGTGGTGTGTTGAAGTCTCCCACTATTATTGTGTGAGGTGCAATGTGTGCTTTGAGCTTTACTAAAGTGTCTTTAATGAATGTGGCTGCCCTTGCATTTGGAGCGTATATATTCAGAATCGAGAGTTCCTCTTGGAGGATTGTATCTTTGATGAGTATGAAGTGTCCCTCTTTGTCTATTTGATAACTTTGGGTTGGAAGTCGATTTTATTAGATATTAGAATGGCTACTCCAGCTTGTTTCTTCAGACCATTAGCTTGGAAAATTGTTTTCTAGCCTTTCACTCTGAAGTAGTGTCTGTCTTTTTCCCTGATGAAGTTCTCTATCTTTGTTGGGTCTTTTTGTGGTTTAGGTATCAGAGTAATTGTGACTTCATAGAATGAATTGGGTAAGGTACCTTCTGTTTCTATTTTGTGGAATAGTTTGAAAAGAACTGTAGTTAGGTCTTCTTTGAAGATCTGATAGAACTCTGCACTAAACCCATCTGGTACTGGGCTTTTTTTTTTTTTTTTTTGATTGGGAGACTATTAATGACTGCTTCCTTTTCTTTAGGAGATATAGGACTGTTTAGGTTATTATTCTGATCCTGATTAAACTTTGGTACCTGTATCTGTCTAGAATTTGTTCATTCCATCCAGGTTTCCAGTTTTGTAGTACGATCTGATGGTGTTTTTTATTTCCTCAGGATTGTTGTTATGTCTCCCTTTTCATTTCTGATTTTGTTAATTAGGATACTGTCCTTGTTCCCTCTAGTGAGTTTGACTAAGGGTTCATCTATCTTGTTGATTTCCTCAAAGAACCAGCTCTTTGATGGGTTGATTCTTTGTATAGTTCTCTTCATTTCCACTTGGTTGATTTCAGCAGTGAGTTTGATTATTTCCTGCCATCTACTCCTCATGGGTGATTTTACTTCCTTTTGTTCTGGAGGTTTTAGTTGTGCTTCAAGCTGCTAGTGTGTGCTCTCTCTGCTTTCTTTTTGGAGGCACTCAGAGCTTTGAGTTTTCCTCTTAGGACTGCTTTCATTGTGTCCCATACGTTTGGGTATGTTGTGGTTTCATTTTCATTAAACTCTAAAAAGTCTTTAATTTCTTTCTTTATTTCTTCCTTGACCAAGGTATCATTGGGGAGAGCGTTGTTCAGTTCCCAGGTGAATGTTGGCTTTCTATTATTTATGTTGTTATTGAAGATCAGCCTTATAGTCCATAGTGATCTGATAGGATGCATGGGACAATTTCAATATTTTTGTATCTGTTGAGGCCTGTTTTGTGGCCAATTACATGGTCGATTTTGGAGAAGGTACCATGAGGTGCTGAGATGTATTATCCTTTTGTTTTATGATAAAATGTTCTGTAGATATCTGTTAAATCCATTTGTTTCATAACTTCTGTTAGTTTCACTGGGTCCCTGTTTAGTTTCTGTTTCCACGATCTGCTCATAGATGAAAGTGGGGTGTTGAAGTCTCCCACTATTATTGTGTGAGGTGCAATGTGTGCTTTAAGCTGTACTAAAGTTTCTTTAATGAATGTGGCTTCCCTTGCATTTGGAGCATAGATATTCAAAATTGAGAGTTCCTCTTGAAAGATTTTACCTTTGATGACTATAAAGTACCCCTCCTTGTCTTTTTTGGTAACTTTGGGTTGGAAGTCGATTTTATTCGATATTCGAATGGCTATTCCAGCTTGTTTCTTCGGACAGTTTGCTTGGAAAATTGTTTTCCAGCCTTTCACTCTGGGGTAGTATCTTTTTCCCTGAGGTGGGTTTCCTGTAAGCAGCAAAATGTTGGGTCCTGTTTGTGTAGCCAGTCTGTTAGTCTATGTCTTTTTATTGGGGAATTGAGTCCATTGATATTAAGAGATATTAAGGAAAAGTAATTGTTGCTTCCTATTATTTTTGTTGTTAGAGTTGGCATTCTCTTCTTGTGGCTGTCTTCTTTTAGGTTTGTTGTAAGGTTACTTTCTTGCTTTTTCTAGGGCATAGATTCCATCCTTGTATTGGTTTTCTTCTGTTATTATTTTTTGAGTGCTAAATTCGTGCAAAACATTTTGTGAATCTGGTTTTGTTATGGAATACTTTGGTTTCTCCATCTATGGTAAGTGAGAGTTTGGCTGGTTATAGTAACCCGGTCTGGCAGTTGTCTTCTCTTAGTGTCTGTATAACATCTGTCCAGGATCTTCTAGCTTTCATAGTCTCTGGTGAAAAGTCTGCAGTAATTCTAATGGGCCTGCCTTTATATGTTACTTGATCTTTTTCCATTGCTGCTTTTAATATTTTGTCTTTATTTAGTGCATTTGTTATTTTGATTATTATGTGTCAGGAGGAATTTCTTTTCTGGTCCAGTCTATTTGGAGTTCTGTAGGCTTCTTGTATGTTCATGGGCATCTCTTTTTTAGGTATGGACAGTTTTCTTCTATAATTTTGTTGAAGATATTTGCTCGCCTTTAAGTTGAAAATCTTCATTTTCATCTACTCCTATTATCCATAGGTTTGGTCTTCTCATTGTATCCTGCATTTCCTAGATGTTTTGAGTTAGGATCTTTTTGCATTTTGCATTTCCTTTGTTGTTTTGACCATGTTCCCTAAGGAATCTTCTGCAACTGAGATTCTCTCTTCCATATCCTCTATTCTGTTGTTCTACAGTTCCTGCTTTCTTTCCTAGGGTTTCTATCTCCAGAGTTTTCTCCCTTTAGGTTTCCTTTTTGTTTCTATTACCTTTTTAGATCCTGGATGGTTTTGTTCAATTCCATCTCCTGTTTGGTATTGTTTTCCTGTAACTCTCTAAGGCATTTTTGTGTTTCCTGCTTAAGGGTTTCTAGCTGTTTACCTGTGTTTTCCTGTATTTCCTAATTAAAGTCCTCCATCATCATCATAAGAAGTGACTTTAGATCCATGTCTTGCTTTTCTGGTGTGATGGTGTATCCAGGACTTGCTATGGTGGGAGAGTTTGGTTCCGATGATGCCAAGTAACCTTGGTTTCTGTTGCTTCTGTTCTTAAGCTTGCGTCCTGCCATCTGATCATCTCAAGTATTTGCTGCCCTCAATATATCTGATTGTAGCCTGTCGTTCCTACAATCCCAGTTGATTCAGGACTGGTAAGAGTCCAGCTTTCTCTGTGATCCTTTGCTTGTGGGCTCCTGTGAATCTGAGATTCTGGGTGTGTCAGACTTTTTGGCAGTCAAGCTTCCTCTGAGACCCTGAAATACTGGTGTGAACAAGCTCTTTTTATTCTAGGATCCTGTTGTCAAAGATCCTGGGCATGTTACAGTGCCTGGAGGTGGTGTTTCCTTTGAGGAACGTGGAGCTGTCTGGTCAGTAGTCCTAAGTTAGTGTGGACAGTCCTCTAGGGACCATGGGGGTGTCTGCCAACTCTGCACACAAGATGACCAGGTACTGGCGCCAACAGGGACTTGTAACTCTGGTCAAGCGGGTTTTCTGCGTCCCTAATGCTGTCTCAGGTTCCGTACTCGATGGATTGGAACAGAAGTTGTGTTCCACTTACCGATGGTCCTAAGATCACGAGAAGAGTCCTCTAGGGACCTTAGAGATGTCCGTCGACTCTGAGCCCAAGGTGACCCTGTGCTGGCACCGACTGGAAGGGACCATCTGGTGTAATTCTAATAGCCCTGCCTCTATATGCTACTTGACCTTTGTCCCTTACTGCATTCAATATTGTATCTTTATCTAGTGCATTTGTTGTCCTGATTATTATGTGTCAGGAGATACTTTTCTGGTCCTGTCTATTTGGAGTTCTATAAGTCCCTTGTAAGTTCATGGGCATCTCTTTTTGGTTGGGGAAATTTTCTTGTATAATTTTGTTGAAGATATTTACTAGTGCTTTGAGTTGAAATTCTCCATTCTCATTTATACCTATTATCTGTAGTTTGGTCTTCTCTTTGAGTCCTGGATTTCCTGCATGTTTTGGGTTAGGATCATTTTGCATTTTGCATTTTCTTTGATTGCCGTGTCCATGTTCTCTATGGAATCTTCTGCACCTGGGTCTCTCCCTTCCATCTCTTGTATTCTGTTCCTGATGCTTGCATCTAAGGTTCCTGATTTCTTTCCTAGGGTTTCTATCTACAGAGTTGTCTCCCTTTGGGTTTCTTTATTATTTCTACTTCCATTTTTAGATCTTGGATGGATTTATTCAATTCTATCACCTCTTTGGTTGTGTTTCCTTGTAATTCTTTATGGGATTTTTGTCTTTCCTCTTTAAGGTCTTCTACCTGTGTAGCAGTGATTTCCTATAATTCCTTGAGGGATTATTGTTCTTCCTATTTAAGGGCTTCTACCTGTTTAGCAGTGTTCTCCTGAATTTCTTTAAGTGAGTTATTAATGCACTTCTGAACATCCTATACCAGCATCATGAGATAAGATTTGAATATTGCTTTTCAGGTGTGTTGTCGTATTCAGGACTCACTGTGGTGGGCATACTGGGTTCTGATGATGCCCAGTGGTCCTGGTTTCTGTTAGTAAGATTCTTTCGTTTGCCTTTCACCATCTGGTAGTCTCTGGTGCTAGATGTTCTAGCTGTCCTGCCTGTGTCTCCTGCCTAGCCATTGGCTGCTGGCCCTTTTGTTCCCAGTTACAATCAGCTTGGGGGGGGGGAATCTCAGTTTATCAAATGCAATATTATCATGCAATTTGGGAACAATTTAACATGAGTAGCATGACAACCAATACACAATTGGGAATGAGCAGAAAAACCAAACCAAACCGAACACCAGGCCCTAAGTATTGCCGTTTTGTTATTACCCTGCATTTACTCATATGGTGAAACTAAGTTCAAGTTTCCAGGCATGGAGTATTGTGGAGATCCAACCTAATTTTACCCATATTTTGTTCTTGAAAACATAAAGACAGAAAACAATGCTTTCTGCTTTTCATCGTGTTTGTGCTCCTCAAAACATAACACATGTTCTTTACCACCAAAGAACAAATCCATATGATTGGTTAAACTATAACACCCATATTCTATAACAGGTGACACTGTAAACTACATAAGCCCCTATCCCTAAATCCTGATTGCTGTGAAAATGAAGCTATAATTTGGAAGGAATGTTTCTGTTTGTCCCTCCTTTTTTTTTTAATACTTTTTTTCTTTATGTCTTTATTTTTTCCCAATTTTATTATGTATTTAGGTCATTTACATTTCCAATGCTATACCAAAAGTCCCCCATACCCGCCCCCCCCACTCTCCTACCCACCCACTCCCCCTTTTTGGCCCTGGCATTTCCCTGTACTGTGGCATATAAAGTTTGCAAGTCCAATGGGCCTCTCTTTCAAGTGATGGCCTATTAGGCCATCTTTTGATACATATGCAGCTAGAGACAAGAGCTCCGGGGTACTGGTTAGTTCATATTGTTGTTGCACCTATAGGGTTGCAGTTCCCTTTAGTTCCTTGGATTCTTTATTTCTTTATTGTCTAACCTATTTTTACAATCCACTCCTTATACCCATTGTCTTATTCAGGGTTTCTATTCCTGCACAAACATCATGACCAAGAAGCAAGTTTTGGAGGAAAAGGTTTATTGGGCTTATGATTACATACTGCTCTACATCTCCAAGGAAGTCAGGACTGGAATTCAAGCAGGTCAGGAAGCAGGAGCTGATGCAGAGGCCATGAATGGATGTGTCTTAACTGGCTTGCTTCCCCTGGCTTGCTCAGCCTGCTCTCTTATAGAACCCAAGTCTACCAGCCCAGAGAGATGGTCCCACCCACAAGGGGTCTTTCCTGCTTGATCACTAATTGAGAAAATGCCTTACAGCTGGATCTGGTGGAGGCATTTCTGAAGCTCTTTTCTCTGTGATAACTCCAGCTTGTGTCAAGTTGACACAAAACTTACCAGTACAATTGACACCTTGTCAACTTGACACACAAACACATCACTAGTAACCCTCAACCCTTAGTTTCTTCTTCATCCCCAAGATATACACAACTTTGAAAGTCCCACAATCTTTACATATTAAAAGTTCAATCCTTTAAAAATATCCAATAGCCTTTAAAATCCAAAGCCTTTTACAATTAAAAGTCTCTTAACTGTAGAATCCACTAAAATATTTTCTCCCTTCAAGAGGGAAAAATATTAGGGCACAGTCACAATCAAAAGCAAAAATTAAACTCTAATTGTCCAATGTCTGGAATCCAACTCACGATCTTCTGGGCAACACCAAGGGCTTGGGTCACTTTTCTAGCCCTGTCCTTTGTAGCACACATCTTGTCCTCTAGGCTCCAGATGCCTGTACATTACTGCTGCTGCTGTTCTTGGTGGTCATTCATGGTCCTGGCATCTCCAAAACACTGCATGACTCCTTAATTTCTGGGCCATCAATTGCACCTGAGGCTGCACCTTCACCAATGGCATTGCATGGCCTCTCACAGGGCTGGGCCTCGGCTGCTCTGCATGATTCCTTCATGCCTTCAAAACCAGTACCACCTGGGTAACACTTACACATTAACAAGTTAAGCCACAGTAAAACGTACAACCTTGCTATCTCTAGAACACTGCCTCTGTGCTCTCAGAAAACACTTCCCAGAAGATGCCACCTCAATGATGCTGGTCTCTTCTTAATCACTGCTAAATTCTTAGCTCCAGCTAACTAGCATCAATATTCCCAGCAATGCAAAGTTTTCACTCTAGTAGTTCTGGTATCTTGTTAATCACAGCTGATTCTTTAGCCCTAGATAACCAGAACCACAGAATCTTCACAATCCAAAATAGTAATGGCCCTGAAAAGAGTCTTAAATTTTCCCTGTGAAATTTCACAAGCCAGGCCTCCATCTTCTGCACTATTCTCAACATTATCTTCCAAGCTCCTACACAGCATCCCACCGAGTCATCACAGTGTTCTGAACACCGAATGGATCTTCTGGCCCAAAGTTCCAAAGTCCTTCCACAGTCCTCCCAAAACATGGTAAGGTTGTCACAGGAATACCCCACTCCCGATACCAATTTGTCTTAGTCAGGGTTTCTTTTCTTTTCTTTTTTTTTTTTTTTTTTTTTTTTTTTGATTTTTCGAGAGGGTTTCTCTGTGTAGCCATGGCTGTCCTGGAACTCACTGTGTAGACCAGGCTGGTCTTGAACTCAGAAATCCACCTGCCTCTGCCTCCCAAGTGATGGAATTAAAGGTGTGCACCACCACGCCCGGCTTAGTCGGGGCTTCTATTCCTACACAAACATCATGACCAAGAAACACTTGGGGAGGAAAGGGTTTAATCCAGTTTACACTTTCCACATTGCTGTTGATCTCCAAAGGATGTCAGGACTATAACTCAAGCAAGACAGTAAGAAACATCTCTTGTATCCCCCTTGGTCTCCTTTGTATGATTATTTTCATGATGATGATTTAGAAATGCTTAAAGACTTCCCCATATTGAATGCATTCATAGGGTTTCTCTTTCATAATGATGAAGATTTGGGAAATCTGAAAAGGTTTCACCATATTATATTTCTAAATTTCTTTGCAGTATGGATTGTTTCATTGTGAAGACTCTAGAAATATTCAAAAAGCTTCACCATATTAAATACTCTCACAGGATTTTGTCTCTATTATGATTTTTGTGTGTGTCTTTGAATATGACTCATAAGTATAGGCAATGCCACATGCATTACAGACATAGGGTTTCTCACCTCTGTCTACTTTTATGTATTTGAAGATCTTTATGTACAAGGCTTTGTCCCTTTGATAACTTTCATAGGGTTTCTCTCAACTCTGTCTTCTTTTATTTACTTAGAGACTACTGTGACTTATAAAATGTTTACCACATTCTTATATTCATAGGGTTTCTATCCAGTGTGTATACTTTTGTGTTGGGAAATGACTCTTTTGTACAATGACTTTACCTAATTAGTGATATTCAGAGGATTTCTTTCCACCTCATGTTCTTTACGGATTTGAAGATGATTGTGATGTAGAAGGGCTTTAGAACATTGATGATATTCATAGGGTTTCTCTCCTGTATGTATTTCTTTATATATTTGGAGACCACTGCTTTGTGAATAAGGTGTAAAAGGACATTGCTAACATTCAAAAATCTCTCTCCTATATGTGTTCTTTTATGATTTTGTTCATGACTGCTTTTTGAAAAAGTATAACTACATTGGTTGAAGTCAAAGCATTTCTCTCAACTATATGTGCTTTTATGTGTGTAAAGACGATTGGTTTTCGAAAAAGCTTTACCACGTTGGTTACATTTACAAGGTTCCTTTCTGGTATGTGTTCACTTATATACTTGGAGAACAATGCTTGCTGCAAAGGTTTTATAACATTAGATGCCTTCATTGAGTTTCTCTCCTGTATGTGTTCTTTCATGTCTTTTGAGGTTACCACTATGTATACAAGCTTTACCACATTGGTTACATTCATAGGGTTTCTCTCCTGTATGTGTTCGCTTATGTATTCGGAGGTGACCACTTCTTATAAAAGTTTTACCACATTGGTTACATTCATAGGCTTTCTCTCCTGTATGTGTTCGCTCATGTATTTGGAGATTACTGCTTTTTGTAAAGGCTTTACCACATTGTTTACATTCATAGGGTTTCGCTCCTGTATGTATTCGCTTATGTGTTTGGAGGTCCGCACTTCTTATAAAAGCTTTACCACATTGGTTACATTCATAGGGTTTATCTCCTGTATGTGTTCCCTTATGTATTCGGAGATGACAGCTTATTACAAAGGCTTTACCATAGTGTTACATTCATAGGGTTTCTCTCCTCTATGTATTCGCTTATGTATTTGGAGGTCTCCCCTTCTTATAAAAGCTTTACCACACTGTTTACAATCATAGGGTTTCTCTCCTGTATGTGTTCGCTTATGTATTTGGAGGTCACTTCTTACAGCAAAGGTTTTACCACATTGGTTACATTCATAGGGTTTCTCTCCTCTTTGTCTTCGTTTATGTTTTTGGAAGTCACCACTTCCTGCAAAGGCTTTACCACATTGGTTACATTCATAGGGTTTGTCTCCTGTATTTCTTCGTTTATGTATTTGGAGATGACTGCTTATTATAAAGTTTTTACCACATTGGTTACAGCAATAGTCTTTCTCTCCATTATGTGTTCTTTCATGCCTTTGTCTAAGACTCTGATATGCAAAGGCTTTACCACATTGAATAAACTCAGAGTGTTGCACTGCAGTACAATTTCTTTCATGCCTGCAAATACAATTGGCATACGTGAAATCTTTCTCACATTGATTGTACTGATGAGTCTTTTTATCTGTATGAATTTTTTTTTATAATTTGGCTTCATTGAAAAGAGCAATCTAATGTTAACATAATATGACTTTTACATTCAAAGGTTTTCTCCTTCATTAAGGATTGTTTTACATCTTTGAGGATACATGGAATGGGAACAGTACTGATTATCTGGCTCACATTTATAGCATACTTTTAAAAGGTTATTCACATATTTGAAAAAAAACAGGAAGAACTCTGCATTCACAATTTTTTTAATAATGAAAGTAATACTACATTTGGAACATGAACAAATGCAAACAGAAGAAAATTTCTACTACCCTAATTCTTATTGTGATTTTTCAGCAGTTTGAGTTGGTATTTGTCCCCAATAATGTTGGAAAACTAATTATTTATAAACTTATAGCACATTTAGAATGTCTACTCAAAGTGTGGTATACTGCATATCCTCTAATTCTGGAAAAGTGAAAGGTGTGTGGCTTCGTTCAATGCCCCAATGCTCACAAGGCCTGTATCCATCCTAACCTATGACATCCATATCAAAAGAGAATAACAAATGAATAAGTTCCATTTTATATTCACACAGCGGACTTTTTTCGCCACAGAGATGTGGTACAGAGTTAAGGTT
This sequence comes from Mus musculus, assembly GCF_000001635.26. Taxonomy (NCBI): domain Eukaryota; kingdom Metazoa; phylum Chordata; class Mammalia; order Rodentia; family Muridae; genus Mus; species Mus musculus. The sequence continues at coordinate 177,735,224 of NC_000068.7, read as the reverse complement.
TTACCACAAAACGATTCTTGAATCTTATAAACTGTCCATCTCACTAAATTTAGCAATGTTATTACAAGTATTTCATTAAGCTCAGATATACTATGGATTATTTGCTTATTACTAGGTTTTAGACATATACTTGTCACCTAATCACTGTGTGTTCCTTTTGCAATAGCTAAGCGATATGAGACTGAAGAGACTTGCACTTGTGCAGCATGGCTCTACTAGGCTTGATTTAAACACTAATATATATATATATATATATATATATATACATATACATATATATATATATATATATATATATATATATATATATATATATGTTAAGCCATTATTTCTCTGTCTTTGAACTAATGGAATGCCTTGCAAAGTATAATTACATACATTATAATTACATACCTGCTATAGACATATATGATTTTATGAAATTCAGTATACATCCATAAGTGAAAGGTGTGCTTATTGTACCCTAATGGTTTTCTTTACAACCTGTAGCACACGCTAAACTTTCTTTATAGGCATTTTATCATCAGCTTGTAGAGTAAAATTACCTTCCATGACTTCTAGAAGTTTGAAAATAGTCTTCACTTGTATGTCCTTCCCAAATGTAACCTAAACCCAGTACTAGAGAAAGTATGTTACATTATTGGAAATTAGGCAACATTTAAGTTACTAACTCCCTTGAACTTTAGAACCATGAGTGATTTATTCACCTTATTCTTCTTCATTCTCAATTGAAATTACAAAAACAAATAACAATAACATAGACATTTTACAAAGCAAATAAAAAAATCATAATATTACCTATAGCTGAGAGATTCCTATAGGTCTCTAGCATCACATCTTTGTAGAGATTCTTCTGAGAAGGATCCAGTAAAGCCCACTCTTCCTGAGTGAAGTTCACATGCAGGCCATCATAGGTGACTAAATCCTAAAAGATTTGAAGCGTGTGTACATAAAAAAAAATATGATACCGGCAAGAGTGTAAATGTGTACTTCTAAATGAATACTTGCTGACTGCGCTGCCCACCCACATAGTACTTTTTATCCAGTCTTTCACAGTTGGACAACAAAAACTTAAGTAAATAAATGATCTCTGGGAACCTGATGCCATAGTATTAAGATGTTAATACATGGAACCATGCAGAATGCTGCTAGACCTTCCCTCATTTTTGCTCCCTGAGACCCAATATGCAAGAGTGCCCTTAGGAATCAGTTTCCTCTCACCTGTCCATGTTACCTGCAGATACAAAAGACCTTTTCCATCTCCCCTTTCTTTCTTGCAACATGTATCTGTCTTAGCCCGCAAGTATGGGCAGACACACCCTCCTCAACCATAGTCAGTCCTCCTTAAACAGTCCATCTTAAGACCAAGCCCACTATCTCTTACCCTAGACACATTGCTCATAGTAGCCCACAGAGCAGCAAAACAATATCAGGGAAAGCTTCTTCTGTCCATTTCCATGTGACCAATTTTCAACTTTTCTTAAATAACTAAGGCAAATACATCAGGAACAATGTGATCTTGACCAATGTTACCTATACTAGTGTGTGTATAGAAATAAAATAAAATCATATTTCATGACTCCAATAAAAATAACTCAAAGTGACTCCTAAACTTTTATAATTCTGACCCTACAGATACTACTGATCTGTCTTCCAAACAGAGAGGACCCATGCTCCAGAGCTCTCTCTGTAATTGTAGATGGTCAGAAAGTTGGGCTATGGCTCTATAGGTGCTCATGACCCTTAGTAATTTCAGGCAAAACCAGCCCCACTCCAGCCCATATACAAAACAATGCTTCCTTCCATATGCATCATGTTCCAATCTTTCCTATCCACTCACCCAGCACCATCAACACCTGAGAAACTTCTGCACGTCAGAAGCTCCTTTTGTAACCAAGAATTGAAGTTCTGTGAATCATGCCATTTTGACAAAAGGTAACAGAAAGGTAAAAGGAATCTAATCAAATATTTATGAAGGATGATCGCTGTCAGCTCCTTACTACTAACTTCTAAACTATTCATAAAACTAGTCACACAAAACTGATTACAGAAGGGTCAGGAATTCTAGAAATCAAACCATTGCATTTCCAATGCTGTCCTTCTGCACAAAAAGGCAATGTCTCTACATACACTGCATAGTGACATTTAAGTTCCATACCTTCCCACTTCCAGGGCTACCGAGCCTCTGGGACCCCTGTAAATCCACACTCAGGAAGAGTCAAAGGACAAGGGTCTCTGCTATGATCACTACATGGACCAACAGAACCACACTCTGACCCACAGTCCATTTAGAACCAGCAGATCAGACTCAATTAGCTCTGCAGACTTGCTCCTCCTGTACTGTCAATGGAGATTACTATAATAACCAGGAAATGGCTTGTATTCTTCTAGGCAGCATTTAACACATGCATCTGAGGAGAATCCTGTAAAGATCTTGCAAGATACCTTCAGCTAGTGTTTCTGATTGTTAGGCGTGGCCATAGTCCCTCATTAGCTTGGAAAACCCAGCTGGGCCTCAGGACAACAGCAGCTCCTTCACCATTGGATCACAGAGCAAATGACTCAAAGAGCTGAAACCTTCCAAGCTCTGCTGTTCCATCCTACATGTGGACATAGCCCTAGTCTGAAAATTTTACATGTAAAAGAATGTTCTAGTACTGCAGACCAAGTATTTTATATTTAAAAGGTCCAGGGTCCTTTCTTTTTATATTTAATTATGCATGCAATGTCCTGTGCAGCCATCTCTATTTCTTAATAGGAAAGTCTTGCAGCTGAACTGAAATAAAATTCATACATTAACAATAATTTAAAAGTAAAAGTGGCTATGTATTTTAAAGCTAGAAGCAGTTAATGGGAGAGAAAAGGGAAGACAAAGAAGAAATAAAAAGTAAAGGATAGGTTCCTTCAGGTCATTGCCAGCACAGACGCACCTTGGGCACGGAGTCTGCGGACACCCCCAAAGTCCCCAGAGGACTCCCCACAGGATCTTAAGACCTCTGGTGAATGGAACACAACTGCTGCTCCAATCCAATTGCACAGGACTTGAGACAGCATTAATTAGGGAAGCAGAAAACCAGGCTGACCAGGGTCACAAGTCCCTTACAGTTGGCACTGGCACCAGCACCAGGGCACCTTGGGTGGGGAGTCTGCCCAAGTACAGGGGAACACCAGGGCCAAAAAGTGGGAGTGGGTTGGTAGGGGAGTTGGGTGGAGGGTCTGGGGACTTTTGGGATAGCATTGGAAATATAATTGAGGAAAATACGTAATAAAAATATTTTTTAAAAAATGTATCAATGCTAAAAAAATCATAATAGAGACAAAATCCTGTGAGAGTATTTAAAATGGTGAAACTTTTTGAATATATCTAGAGTCTTCACAATGAAACAATCCATACTGCAAAGAAATTAAGGAATATAATATGGTAAAACCTTTTCAGATTTCCCAAATCTTCATCATTATGAAAGAGAAACTCTATGAATGCATTAAATATGGGGAAGCCTTTAATCATTTCTAAATCACCATCGTGAAAATAATCATACAAAGGAAATCAAGGGGATACAAGAAATGTTTCTTACTGTCTTGGTTGAGTTACAGTCATGACATCCTTTGGAGATCAACAGCAATGTGGACAATGTAAGCTGGATTAAACCCTTTCCTCCCCAACTGTTTCTTGGTCATGATGTTTGTGCAGGAATAGAAACCCTGACTAAGACAAAATGGTATCAGGAGTGGGGTATTCCTGTGACAACCTGACCATGTTTTGGGAGGACTGTGGAAGGACATTGGAACTTTGGGCCAGAAGATCCATTCTGTGTTAAGAACTCTATGGGATGTTCTGTAGGAGCTTGGAAGATAATGTTGAGAACAGTGCAGAAGATGGAGGCCTGGCTTGTGAAATTTCACAGCGAAAATTAAAGACTCTTTTCAGGGTCATTATAGTTTTGATTTGTGAAGTTTCTGGTTAGCTAGGGCTGAAGAATCAGCTGTGATTAACAAGATACCAGAACTCCTAGAGTGAAAATTTTGCATTGCTGGGGCTATTGATGCTGGTTAACTGGAGCTAAAAAATTAGCAGAGATTAAGAAGAGAACAGCATCATTGAGGTGGCATCTTCTGGGAAGTGTTTTCTGAGAGCACAGAGGAAGTGTTCTAGAGATAGCCAAGGTAGTATCTTGTGCTGTGGCTGCACTTGGTAATGTGTAAGAGTTACCCAGGTGGTACTGGTTTTGAAGGTATAAAGGGATCATGCAGAGCAGCTAAGGCCCAGCACTGTGAGAGGCCATGGAAGGCCATTGGTGAAGGTGCAGCCTCAGGTGCAATTGATGGCCCAGAAATTAAGGGGTCATGCAGTGTTTTGGAGATGCCCGAACCATGAATGACCACCAAGAACAGCAGCAGCAGTAAAGTACAAGCATCTGGAGCCTAGAGGACAAGATGTGTGCTACAAAGGACAGGGCTGGAGAAGTGACCCAAGCCCTTGGAGGAGCCCAAAAGATCGTGAGTTGGATCCCAGACATTGGACAGTTGGAGTTTAATTTTTGCTTTTGATTGTGACTATGCCATGATAGTTTTCCCTTGAAGGGAGAAAATATTTTAGTGGATTCCATAGGTAAGGGACTTTTAGTTGGAAAAGGCTTTGGTTTTTAAAGGATATTGGAAATTTTAAAAGGATTGAACTTTTAAAATGTAAAGATTGTGGGACTTTCAAACTTGTGTATATCTTGGGGATGAAGAAGAAACTAAGGATTGAGGCTTAGTTCTGATGTGTTTGTGTGTCAAGTTGACAAGGTGTCAATTGTACTGGCTAGTTTTGTGTCAACTTGATACAAGCTGGAGTTATCACAGAGAAAAGAAGTTCAGTTGGGGAAATGCCTCCACGAGATCCAGCTATAAGGCATTTTCTCAATTAGTGATCAAGAAGGAAAGGCCCCTTGTGGGTGGGACCATCTCTATGGGATAGTAGACTAGGGTTCTATAAGAAAGCAGCCTGAGCAAGCCAGGGTTAGCAAGCCAGTTAAGACACATCCCTCCATGGCCTCTGAATGATCTCCTGTGCCCTGACCTGCTTGAGTTCCAGTCCTGACTTCCTTGGTGATGAACAGCAGTATGTAATCATAAGCCCAATAAACCATTTCCTGTAAAACTTGCTTCTTGGTCATGATGTTTGTGCAGGAATAGAAACCCTGAATAAGACAATGGGTATAAGGTCTGGTTTGTAAAAATAGATTAGACAATGAAGATATAAAGAAAAGAAGTATTAAAAAAAAAAAGGAGGAACAGACAGAAACATTCCTTCCAAATATAGCTTCATTTTCACACCAATCAGGATTTAGGGATAAGGGCTTATGTAGATTACAGTGTCTACTGTTATAGAATAAGGGTCTTATACTTTAACCAATCATATGGATTTGTTCTTTGGTGGTAAAAAACAGGTGTCATGTTTTGAGGAGCAGAAACAAGATGAAAAGCAAAAAGCATTGTTAGAGACAGTCATTATGACTGTTAGAGACTGTTAGAGACAGCCACAATACCCCATGCCTGGAAACTTGAACTTATTTTCACCATATGAGTAAATGCAGGGTAATAACAAAAAGGCAATACTTAGGGCCTGGTGTTTGTTTGGGTTTGGTTTGGTTTTTCTGCTTATTCCCAATTGAGTATTGGTTCTCATGCTACTCGTGTTAAATTGTTCCCAAATTGCATGATAATCCTGTATTGGGACACTGAGATTCCCTGCCCCAAGCTGGTTGTAAATGGGAAACAAAAGTGCCAGCAGCTGATGGCTAAGCAGGAGACAAAGGTGGGACTTTTGGATTCATGACAAGGGGAACAAAGAGGATCTCCATGCCAGTAAAGGAATTGGATGCCAGCTTGAGAGCTGGGAAAGACAGAATACCAGCCTCATAACAGCTGGGAAACAGTGACCCCAGTATCCCCTCCTCTGATTGATTCTGGGGAAGCAAAGATGGGCTATAGATTTTAGTAATTCAGGAGTATCACAGAGAAGCCCTTAGCAATGTGGGTGTTTGGGAGTGTCCCAACCAATAAGCTGATTTGGCATATTAAATAATGCTGTTTGTCTTTCATTTCAGACTCCAAAGCACTTGCAAGCTGAGCTAGGAATTTACACAGGGGGCATCCTATAGGAGAACAGAGTAACCAAGTTAGTCTACAGGAGGCATCACACCTATAGGCTGGAACTTAGTATTAAAACTAATTGGAAGCCGGGCATGGTGGCATATGCCTTTAATCCCAGCACTCGGGAGGCAGAGGCAGGTGGATTTCTGAGTTCGAGGCCAGCCTGGTCTACAAAATGAGTTCCAGGACAGGCAGGGCTATACAGAGAAACCCTGTCTCAAAAAACCAAAACAAAACAAAAACAAAAAACAAAAAAACAAAAATAAAACAAAAACTAATTGGAGATTCTCAAATGAATACCAAATGTTAAGATGTGAAATTAATGGATGTGGAAAAGTGAATTCTTAGCAGATTTGCTGGTTTGGCTTAGCCATCTGGTTTGTCACCAGGCTGTGCAGGTTCACAACCAAAAGAAAAGTTGAGCTGAATTGGTAGGCATAATTCCTGGGTTCATGGAATGAGTTGGGACTCAGCAAAATCCCCAAAGCTGATCCAAACATCCTTCTTGGACTGGTTTTACCATGGGCCCTTCTCAAAGATTTCTGTCTGTCTCAGATAGTTTGAGATTAGAGGTGCAGTACAAAGATACAGGCTGGTCAGAAACAGACAGAGGTAGATGGTAGAGACTGCCCAGAGCTATAATCAGAAAAAAGAATTGAGAGAAATCGATGAAATTTTTTAAATTGCTTTTAAGGATAAATGAGACAGTGGTAATTGTTTAAGAGTGTTTGAGGCAATGTCTGTGGAGGGCCCTAATGTCTCCAGAGGACTCTCCACACGGCTGGCACACCAGCACACCCAGGTTCTTGAAATCACTGGTGAGTGGAAAGCTACATCAGTTCGAAAAAATCCAGATGTGGGAAGCCACATGTGCCTTTGCAGGCCACATGTGCCATTGCAGGGTAACCGCTGGCTACCATGCATACGTAGGCAGTAAAGTTTTTTTGCCAAGATGAGGTTTTGAGAATTAACCAATCAGATGAGAGAGAAGCTAACCAATCAGATGTGAGACATGCAAATGAGGTGGTAAGCATAACCCATGCATAACCAATCTGGGTGTGAGACACGCCTCTCCTAGGCCTATATAAGCAGCACCAGTTCTGGGCTTGGAGTCTCTTCACCTCTGCAATCAAGCTCTTCCAATAAAGTGTACAGAAGGATCCTGTTGCAGCATCATTCTTGCTGGCCAGTCGGGCACGCACAAGATCCAGAGGGTCTTGTGCTAGCAGGAATAGTGACAAAGGACAGCACCCGACCAGCGGCTGGGGTTACTTTTTGTTGGCGCCACCCCCCACGCCCCCCATGCCATCTTCGGCATGATCTTGGCAGAGGGCCCTAAGGTCCCCAGAGGACTCTCCATGCTCCAGGCCCCCTAGCACACCTGGGTCCTTCAGATCACTGGTGAGTGGAACACAACCTAAGTTACAAAAAAAAATCCAGAGGGTCTTCTGATAGTAACAACAGCGTCAAAGGAAAAAGGCAGGCCCTAGCACACCCAGAATCTTGGGATCACTGAGACCAGTTTATGCAGGAGAGCAGATGGAGAACAGAAGCAACCAAGCTTCTTGGACAGGGTCCCTTCAAGCCTTCATCCTCAGCAGGAAAACAAAACTGACAACCAGACCCCTGGACACCTTCCCTGACAGAAGAGAGTCAGCCTCTAGGGAGGGCTCTGACCTCCGGAATCAGGAGGTGAATCTGAGTTCCAGACTTCTGTGCACTTCCTCTGCAAGAGGAGAGCTTGGCTGCAGAGTGGTCTGACCACTGGGACACAGGAGACAGTTGGTCTCCCAGGAGTGCTGACAAGCTAAAGAATCACAGGAGGAAAAAGCTCCATTCAGGGACAGCTAGAACATCTAGCACCAGAGATTACCTGATGGCAAAAGGTAAATGAAACACCTTACTAACAGAAACCAGCACCAATGGGCATCATCAGAACCCAGTTCACCCACCACAGCGAGTTCTGAATATGCCAAGACACCTGAAAAGCAAGATTCAGATCTAAAATCATATCTCATGATGCTCGTATAGGATTTGGAGAACCACATTAATAACTCACTTAAAGACATTCAGGAGAACACTGCTAAACAGGTAGAAGACATTAAAGAGGAAACACAAAAAATCCCTTAAAGAATTACAGGAAAACACAACCAAAGAGGTGATGGAATTGAACAAAACCACCCAAGATCTAAAAGTGGAAGTAGAAACAATAAAGAAAACTCAAAAGGAGACAACTCTGTAGATAGAAACCCTAGGAAATAGATCAGGAACCTTAGATGCAAGCCTCAGCAACAGAATACAAGAGATGGAAGGGAGAATCTTAGGTGCAGAAGATTCCATAGAGAACATAGACACAACAATCAAAGGAAATGCAAAATGCAAAAAGATCCTAACTCAAAACATGCAGGAAATCCAGGACGCAACAAGAAGACCAAATCTACTAATAATATGTAGATGAGAATGGAGAATTTCAAATCAAAGGACCAATAAATATCTTCAACAAAATTATAGAAGAAAACTTCCCTAACCTAAAGAAAGAGATGCCCATGAACATACAAGGGACCTACAGAACTCCAAATAGACTGGACCAGAAAATAAATTCCTCCCAACGCTTAATAAGCAGAACAAAAATGCACTAAATAAAGATAGAATATTGAAAGCAGTAAGGGGAAAAGGTCAAGTAACATATAGAGGCAGGCCTATTAGAATTATACCATACTTCTCTCCAGAGACTATGAAAGTCAGAAGATCCTGGACAGATGTTATACAGACCCTAAGAGAACACAAATGCCAGCCCAGGCTAATAAACACAGCAAAACTCTCAATTACCATAGACGGAGAACCCTAAGTATTCCATGACAAAATAATAATGGGAAAATACCAACGGAAGGACAGAAAATACACCCTAGAAAAAGAAAGAAAGCCTTCAACAAACCTAAAGGAAGACAGCCACAAGAACAGAATCCAACTCTAACAACAAATATAACAGGAAGCAACAAGTACTTTTCCTTAATATCTCTTAATATCAATAGACTCAACTCCCCAATAAAATGACATAGACTAACAGACTAGCTACAGAAACAGGACCCAACTTTTTGCTGCTAACAGGAAACCCATCTCAGGGAAAAAGACAGACACTACCTCAGGGTAAAAGGCTGGAAAACGATTTTCCAAGAAAATGGTCCAAAGGAACAAGCTGGAGTAGCCATTGTAATATAGAAAAAAATCGACTTACAACCCAAAGTTATCAAAAAAGACAAGGAGGGGTACTTCATTCACATCAAAGGTAAAATCTTTCAAGATGAACTCTCAATTCTAAATACCTATGCTCCAAATGCAAGAGCATCCACATCTATTAAATTAACTACAGTAACGGTCAAAGCAAATATTGCACCTCACACAATAATAGTGGGAGACTTCAACACAACTCTCATCAAGAAACAAATCCTGGAAACAGAAACTAAACAGAGACACATTGAAACTAACAGAAGTTATGAAAAGAATGGATTTAACAGATGTCTACAAAATATTTTATCTCCGCACCTCATGGCACATTTTCCCAAATCAACCATATAATCGGTCACAAAACAGGCCTCAGCCGATACAAAATTCTGAAATTATCTCACACATCCTATCAGATCACCACGGACTGAGGCTGACCGTTAATAACAACATATATAATAGAAAGCCAATGTTCACGTGGAACCTGAAGAACACACTACTCAAGGAGGAAATAAATTAAGAAATTAAAGACTTTTAGAGTTTAATGAAAATGAAGCCACATCATACCCAAATTGATGGGACACAATGAAAGCAGTTCTAAGAGGAAAACTCATAGCGTTAAGTGCCTCCAAAAAGAAACTAGAGAGAGCACACACTAGTAGCTTGACAACACACCTAAAAAGTTCTAGAACAGAAGGAAACAAATTCACCCAAGAGGAGTAGATGGTAAGAAATAATCAAACTCAGGGCTGAAATCAACCAAGTGGAAACAAAGAGAACTATATAAAGAATCACCCAATTTAGGTGCTGGTTCTTTGAGAAAATCAACAAGATAGATGAACCCTTAGCCAAACTCACTAGAGGACACAGGGACAGTGTCCTACTTAACAAAATCAAAAATGAAAAGGGAGACATAACAACAACAGAACCCGAGGAAATAAAAAACACCATAACATCCTACTACAAAGACTAAACTCAACAAAACTGGAAAACCTGGGTGAAATGGACAAATTTCTAGACAGATACCAGGTACCAAAGTTAAGTCAGGATCAGATTAATGACCTAAACATTCCCGTATCTCCTAAGGAAATAGAAGCAGTCATTAATAGTCTCCCAACAACAACAACAACAAAAGCCCAGGACCAGATAGGATTAGTGCAGAGTTCTTTCAGCCTTTCAAAGACCTAATTCCAATTCTCCTCACACTATTCCACAAAATAGAAACAGAAGGTACTCTACCCAGTTCATTCTGTGAAGCCACAGTTACTCTGATACCTAAACCACATAAAGACCAAACAAAGATAGAGAGCTTCAGACCAATTTCCCTTATGAATATTCATGCAAAAATACTCAATAAAATTCTCACTAACTGAATCCAAGATCTCATCAAAACAATCATCCATCATGATCAAATAGGCTTCATTCCAGGGATGCAGGGATTATTTAATATACAGAAATCCATCAACGTAATCCACTATATAAACAAACTCATAGACAAAAACCACATTATCATCTTGTTAGATGCTCAGAAAGAAGTTGACAAAATCTAAGACTCATTCATAATAAAAGCCTTGGAAAGAGCAGGAATTCAAGGTCCATGCCTAAGCATAATAAAATCAATCTACATCAAACTAGTAGCCAACATCAAAGTAAATGGAGAGAAACTGGAAGCAATCCTGCTAAAATCAGGGACTAGACAAGGCTGCCCACTTTCTCCCTACCTATTCAATGTAGTACTCAAAGTCCTACCCAGAACAATTAGACAAGAAAAGGGGGTCAATGGTGTACATATTGGAAAGGAAGAAGTCAAAATATCACTTTTTTGCAGATGGTATGATAGTATATATAAGTGATCCTAAAAATTCCACCAGGGAACTCCTAGACCTGATAAACAGCTTCGGTGCAGTAGCTGATTATAAAATTAACTCAAAAAATTCAATGGCCTTTCCCTACAGAAAGGATAAACAGGCTGAGAAAGAAATTAGGGAAACAACACCTTTCACAATAGTCACAAATAACATAAAATACCTTGGTGTGACTCTAACTAAGGAAGTGAAAGATCTGTATGATAAGAACTTCAAGTCTCTGAAGAAGTGAACGAAGATCTCAGAAGATGGAAAGATCTCCCATGCACATGTATTGGCAGAATCACTATAGTAAAAATGGCTTGCCAAAAGCAATCTACAGATTCAGTGAAATCCCCATCAAAATTCCAAATTAATTCTTTAGTGAATTAGAAAGGGCAATGTTGGGAGCAAAATAAGAAGGGTATGGAGGGCCCTCCAGGGCCCTAGGGAGAAAGTGGGATAGGAAAAATATGCCCACTGTCCCGCCAAAGTTTCCCTATTCTCTAGTCAGTCAGGCATGGGAGGGTGCCTATCTACCTATCCATTCATCCTTGTGTAGGCATTCCTCTATCCCACTCTTCAGGGGGTGGTCAAGGGACAGCCCTGCCTGGGTACTCCCCTGGAGCTAGTTTGCTAAAGCCACCAGGGTTGTAGGATAGAGGGAAGGGGAAGAAGTTCCCAACACTGACTAAAGTGCACAGAGGAACTTGAAAGAGCAGAGCAGAGACTCTATGTTTTAAGAGCTTTATTATAGAAATGCAGGGGAAAGAAAGAAGGTAGAAAGGAGGGAGGAAGGGAGGGAGGGAGGGAGAAAGAGAGAGAGAGAGAGAGAGAGAGAGAGAGAGAGAGAGAGAGAGAGAGAGAGAGAGAGAGAGAAGGAAAGAAGACAAAAGGAGGAGAGAGAAGTGGTGAAAGAGGTGAGAGGACAAAGGGATAAGAGGTTAAATGAGCGAGGTGAGGGCTGAGCATCCCTTTTTATGGTCTACACTGTTGCTAGGTAACTGGAGAAGAGTCTAGCCTGAAGGTCAGAAGCTTGGGCCATTGCTTACATGACTACTGACCATACTTCTGTTGTGGGGGCTGTGGGATGTGGTACCTTAGGCAGGAGCCAGAGTACCAGGATCATGAGGGAAAGACTACCGACTACCATAACATGTAGGTGAATTATGACCATCAGGGTTCAGAGCTCAGCTAGACTGGAGACCAGCCTGCAATTCCCCACAGGGCAATTTTCAAATTTATCCAGAATAACAAAAAACCTAGGATAGCAAAAACTCTTCTCAATGATAAAAGAACCTCTGGTGGAATGACCATGCCTGACCTAAAGCTGTACGACCAGGGAATTTTGAGAAAAACTGCATGGTACTGGTACAGCAACAGACAGGTAGATGAATGGAATGAATTTGAAGACCCAGAAATGAACTCACACACCTATGGTCACTTGATCTTTGACAAGGGAGCTAAAATCATCCAGTAGAAAAAAGACAGCATCTTCAACAAATGGTGTTGGTAATACTGGTGGTTATTACGTAGAAGAGTGTGAATTGATGCATTTCTATCTCCTTCTACTAAGGTCAAGTCGATGTGGATCAAGGAACTCCACGTAAAACTAGAGAAACTGGAACTTATAGAGGAGAATGTGGGGAAAAGTCTCAAAGATATTGGCACAGGGGAAAAATTCCTGAACAGAACAGCAATGGCCTGTGCTGTAAGATCAAAAATTGATAAATGGGACCTCATACAATTGCAAAGTTTCTGTAAGGCAAAAGATACTGTCAATAAGACAAAAATGCCATCAACACATTTGGAAAGTATCTTTACCTATCCTAAATCAGATAGAGGACTAATATCCAATATATAAAAAGAGCTCAAGAAGTTGGACTCCAGAAATTCAAATAACTCTATTATAAAAAAAAAAAAACGGGGTACAGGGCTAAACATAGATTTCTCAACTGAGGAAAACCAAAGGGCTGAGAAGCATCTGAAAAAATGTTCAACAACCTTAACCATCAGGGAAATGCAAATCAAAACAACCCACCTCATACCAGGCAGAATAGCTAAGAACAAAAATCAGGCGACAGCATCTGCTCTCAAGGATGTGGAGAAAGAGGAACATTCTTCCATTGTTGGGGGGGATTGCAAGCTGGTACAGCCACTCTGGAAATCAGTATGGTGGTTCCTCAGAAAATTGGACATAGAACTACCTGAGGACCCAGCTATACCACTCCTGGGCATATATACCCAAAAGATGCTCAAACATATAACAAGGATACATGCTCCACTATGTTTATAGCAGCCTTATTTATAATAGCCAGAAGCTGGAAAGAACCCAGATGTCCCTCAATAGAGGAATGGATACAGAAAATGTGGTACATTTATACAATGGAGTACTACTCAACAATTAAAAACAATGCATTCATGACATTCTTTTTGGAGTTTTTTCTCCTCCTCCTCCTCCTCCTCCTCTTCCTCCTCCTCCTCCTCCTCCTCCTTCTTCTCTTCTTCTTTTTGGTTTTTCAAGACAAGGTTTCTCTGTATTGACCTGGCTATCCTGGAACTCACTCTGTAGACCAGGCTGGACTCAAACTCAGAAATCCACCTGCCTCTGCCTCCCAAGTGCTGGGATTAAAGGTGGGCTCCACCACTGCCCTGTGACTTCATGAAATTCTTAGGCAAATGGATGCATCTGGAGGATATCATCCTGAGTGAGGTAACCCAATCACAAAAGAACACACATGGTATGCACTCACTGATAAACAGATATTATCTCAGAAACGTAGAATATCCAAGATACAATTTGTAAAACACATGAAACTCAAGAAAAAGGAAGACCAAAGTGTGGATACTTTGAACCTTCTTAGAAAGGGGAACAAAATACCCATTGAAGGAGTTATAGAGACAAAGTTTAGAGCTAAGACAGAAGAAAAGACCATCCAGAGACTGCCCCACCCGGAGATCCATCCCATGAACAACCATCAAACACAGACACTATTGCTTATGTCAGAAAGCTTTTGCTGACAGGACCCTAACATAGCTCTCTCTTCTGAGTCTATGACAATGCCTGGCAAATACAAAAGGGGATGCTCACAGTCATCTATTGGATGGAACACAGGCCCCATAATGAAGGATTTAGAGAAAGTACCCAAGGAGCTAAAGGTGTTTGCAAAACTATAGGCAGAACAACAATATGAACTAACCAGTACCCCCTACCCAGAGCTATGCCTCTAGTTGCATATGTAGCAAAGGATGACCTAGTTGGCTATCAATGGGAGAAGAGCCCCTTGGTATTGTGAAGATCATATGCCCCATTACAGGGGAATGCCAGGGCCAGGAAGCAGGTGTGGGTGGGTTGAGGAACAGGGCGGGGGGGGGGGGAGGGTATAGGGGACTTTGGGGATGGCATTTGAAATGTAAATGAAAAAATATCTAATAAAAAAAGTGGTTGAGTATACATGGAATAAGGTAATCCAGGCTTTGATCTCAAATGTAGGAAACAAAGGCATGAAGATAGAGTGATAACTTACCACAATAAATAATTAGAGGTGTTAATTTCTACACAATGGAAAATGAATCGAAAAACTGCCTTAAAGAAAAATTTAAAAGTCTATGGTATTATGGGAGAGAATCTATATTTGTGCTAATAGCAAGGAAGAAATTGCCTTGGACCTCTTCCAGAGTGATATAGCTCAGATGTGACAGGGGAAGACCCCCTGAAGATCTTGGCTACCAAAAATTAATGTTTGAGAAAATCCAACAGGCAGGCATCATGATTTGCTGTTTCCTACACATGGGAACAGCCCTGTAACTAGCCTAGACATGTAAAGTCGCTAGCCAAAACTTCAGCTAAAATTAGAACATATATATTATTGGTTATGGAACACTTAATATTCATCGTCATCCATCCTATGACATGAATGAAGATTTATTATTGATTAAATTAACACATAAAAGAATAGTTGTCTTTCACCTGCTCTAACGAGGAGCAAAAATTAATTCTTAACTGATCTGTGCTCCTTTCACATTCCATATGAATATCTTAATAGAACTGAAATCATTACTGTAAGATTCACATTTGCAGAATGTGCCCCGCCAACTAGATTCATTAGTTGGGATGTTGAGTTGACCTCTTTTTCCAGGTACCTATCTCCTTATACTGTTTTCAGAGACTTGCTTCCAGAACAGTTTCAGAAATTGCTGCTGATTCAAAATGGACTTGATTCATCCAACCTTTCAGACAGATAACTGAACTTCAGTCAAAACCTGAGTGTTCTAAGCATGCAGAGACTGGAAAACAAATGCTTTCTTAATTCTAACCAGGTTTTCTAATTTTCGCACCCCTACTCACCCCTTTAAACTCAGCAGGACGACATTGTGCAGTCTTGTCATGCTGATCCCTGACTTTTGGGTGTGGTTATTTTATAAATTATGGTTTGGTTGTCATTTTAAGGGATAAATTAATATCTTTTTTTCTGTTCTAATTATATGAGATGTGTGTAGCCACGTCATGTTTGATACTTACTGGTTTTAATAGTAATATATTTACTCCATGTCTCCATTATGGAGTATTGGCTTATAACTCATTGGGTATGATTAAAAATTTGGAACACTGGTAAGAGAAAGTTACCTTAAAACTGGTAACTCAGGGATGGAGTCATTCTAAACAACAACTAATGACATGAGCCAACCCAGGAAAGCAGGTCTCTAAACATACTTCTAAATGAAAGTAATATATTATGTAATTCTTATCCTAGAACTAAACTAATAAAAATGGATTAAAAAGAATATCTCTTTTATGAGGTATTAAAACTGTACTGTCATGCATTCATATATATGAACTTGAAAACAAACTTTGTAATGGCAAAGTAATGCTCTTGGTATTGATTTTAAAGAGAACAGATGGTTTGCACTGATAAAAACTGGGTTTTGCTTTCCAAAATTATGGTTATGCTATAATATTAAAAAGAAACTTAACAATAGAGATTCACTGCCAATGTCCCATTAGCTACAGTATTCAATTTGATCACAAGCTCAAGAGTGTTAACTCACCCATATTTGTAATTAAGAAAAAAATCAACTCCTATGCTTAGGCTCTTCCCAGGACAGAAGACCATCAACTTCTGGCTACCTGCAGAAGAATCTGGCTGCTTTAAGATTCACATTTGGTAAGATCCTTACCAAAATAGCACCAGGAGAGAGCTAGTCTCCCAGGAGTACTGAAACACCTGTGAGCACAGGTAAAACCATTACTACTGGTCACAGGGACCCTCCTGAAAGCCTCAGGACACAGAAACCTAGAAGCAGCCTGGGACAGGAGCCTTGTGGTTTCTGTCAGGAAGCCCTTAAAGAGGAAAAAAAATTCCCTTAAAAAATTACAGGAAGCCGGGCATGGTGGCACACACGTTTACTCACAGCACTTGGGAGGCAGAGGTAGGTGGATTTCTGAGTTTGAGGCCAGCCTGGTCTACAGAGTGATCTCCAGGACAGCCAGGGCTACACAGAGAAACCCTGTCTTGAAAAACCAAAAAAAAAAAAAAAAAAAAAAAAAAAAAAAAAAAAAAAAAAAAAAAGAAAAAAAGAAAAAAGAAAAGAAAAGAAAAGAAAAATTACAGGAAAACACAACCAAACAGGTAAACAGGTGAAGGAAATGAACAAAACTGCCCATAATCTAACACTGGAAATAGAAACAATAAATCATAAACGGAGACAACCCTGGAGATAGAAAACAGGAAAGAGATCAGGAGTCATGGATATAAGCATCACCAACAGAATACAAGAGATACAAAAGAGAATCACAGGTGCAGAAGATACCACAGAAAACATTGATTCAACATTCAAGAAAATGCAAAAATGCAAAAAGCTCTTAACACAAAACATCCAGAAGATCTAGGACACAATGAGAAAACCAAATCTAAGGATAAGAGGTATAGCTGGACAGTGGTGACACACACACACACGCCTTTAATCCTAGCATTTGGGAGGCAGAGGCAGGTGGATTTCTGAGTTTGAGGCCAGCATGGTCTACAGAGTGAGTTCCAGAACAGCCAGGGCTACACAGAGAAACACTGTTCCAAACAAAACAAAACAAAACAAAACAAACAAACAAACAAACAAACAAAAAGATAGTAGGTATAGAAGGGAGTGAAGATTCCCAAATTGAAGAGCCAGTAAATATCTTCAACAAAATTATATAAAAAAACGCCCCTAACCTAAAGAAATAGATGCCCATATACATACAAGAAGCCTACCGAACTCCAAAGAGATTGGACCAAAATAGATATTCCTCCTGTCACATAGTAATCAAAACACCAAATACACTAAACCAAGAAGTAGTAATAAAAGCAGTCAGGGAGAAAATGTCAAGTAACTTATGAAGGCAGACTTATCAGAAATACACTAGACTTCTCACCAGAGACTATGAAAGCTAGAAGATCCTAGAAATCTCATACAGATGCTCAGAGAACACAAATGCCAGCCCAGTCTACAGTCCGCAGCAAAACTCTCAATTACCATAGATGGAGAAACCATGATATTCTGTGACAAAACCAAATTTACACATCAACTTTCCACAAATCCAGGTCTACAAAGGAAAATAGATGGAAAATGCCAACACACGGACGGAAAGTGCACTCTAGAAAAAGCAAGAAAGTGTTCTTTTGCCAGGCTTGGCAGTTCATGCCTGTAATCCCAGCACTTGAGGGGCAGAGGCAGGGGGATTTCTGAGTTCGAGGCCAGCCTGGTCTACAAAGTGAGTTCCAGGACAGTCAGGGCTATACAGAGAAACCCTAGTCTGGAATGAAAAAAAATGCTTTAAAGAAAATTTGAACACATTTATGGCAGAGCAAACACTTAGATTCTTTTGAATGTGATCCATACAGAATTCTGGGATTGTTCATGCACATATGACAATTTTAGACCTGGGAAATAGGATTATACAATAAGGACACAGGAATTTAATGAAAGTACATGGGTGAGAAAAAATTTAAAGGTTTTGAACTTAAATTATAGGTCAAATGTTAACAGGGGATAATTGAAAAACCTTATCTCAGACAGATGATAGAAATTTATGTTAATTCAAGTTATATAATCATAAAGGGGACATATTTAGTGACGGATACATTAATCTCTATAGAAAGGAAAATTTAAGTATATAGTTGAATAAATAACTTAAGTCTTGATCACATGGAGGTATGTACCACCCTGCTTGAATCTGGAACTTTCTTTGAACATGCTGGCCTTAAACTCTGGGATCTGTTTGCCTCAATATTCTGGGATTGAAGGTATGAACTACTTTTCCTGGGCCTAAGATTTTCATGGTCACTATGCCTCAAACTCTTCATGTCAAGATGCAATCTGAAACCTATGCCTTCTTGCCTCAGGATCTGGGTCACATGTGTAGCCTCCATTTCTGGGTTCTAGTTCATTCCATTTATAGTCTAGTTGACAAACAGGAATAGCCATCATGGGCACATGTAATGAAATAGCAACAGGACAGTAGAAGTACTGTGCAGCTCTCCTTTATTTTTTATAACATTTGAATCCTGTTGCCTAATCCACATCTCACTGTTCTTGTTTTAGTATTAAAATAATCGTTTAGCCATGCATGGTGGCACATTCCTTAATCCCACCAATTTGTAGCTAGAGGCAGATGGATATCTGTGAATCTGAAGCCACTCTGGTCTACACAGTGATTTTCAAGATGTCCAATATGCCCTCACACTTCATGTGGGCAGCCTGTCATCTCTGTCACCATCTGAGTAGTACCCTGGCTTTCCTATTGACACCCAAAGGCCCTATTAATTTAGGGAGCCTCTATTTACTTACAAAGTAATGCAAAGTTTTGTTTTAGTTTTGCACCTTCCCATTTATTCACAGTGTGCTGCATGGCTCTTTTCAGTTATGAACTTTTGCTTCATTTTATTAAAGGCTTATTTTGCATTTGTTGCTAAGGCTCCTCCTCAATCACCGATGTAATAGTTCCACAGATTCAATATAAAGGCAGTCTTAGTTGGGTGTCCATTGTTGTGAAGGGGCTCCATGACCAAGGCAACTTTGATAAAGGCAGAATTTATTTGGGTGTCTAATCGGTTCAGAGGTTCAATTCAATATCATCATTGCAAAAGGCATGTCAGCATTCAAGCAGACATGATGCTAGAGAAGAAGCTGAGAGTTCTCCATCTTGTACGAAAGTTATCCAGAAGACTGTCTCCCAGGCAACTAGGAGGATGTTCTCTGTGGAGAGCCGCAATAACATTTACCATCTTAAGATGGCGCTGGCTCTGCAGTGCCTTATGCCACCTAAACAAAGAACAAGCTATATGCACATGTGCTAAAAGCAAAAACCCGCCAAAAGTTACCAGCCCATTTCCAGGCACCAGTCCATCCCCCAGGGCACTAGCCCAACCCCTGGGGTGTTTAGCCTATCCCTAGGGTGCATGAGAATTGTGGGTGTTGCTACCAGTCCTAGTTTAGACACGTCACCAAAAAGTATTTAAGCCACACACTTTCTGAGCCTTCTTTGTCTACCTCACTATGTTATTGAAGTAAAGTTAACCACGGAAGAACCTGGCGTGTCCTGTGTTTATTTCCTGTGGAACAGGGATAAGCTCAGGATAGTTCTCAAAGCCCATTCCCACAGTAACACATTTCCTCCAACAAAGCTATTCCTCCTAACAGTGCTGCTTTTTGAGCTAAGCTTATGCAAACACCACAGAGCCCATCATGCATATATGGGCAAACCATACTTAACTGTAGTCTATAATTCCTCTCTTCTTCTCAAACATGTTTACCCCTACAAATAACCCCATCTTTTTCTGTATCCATACATTGAAACATGCTGACCTCCTTTTGAACTTGGTCTTCTCACATGGTAAACATGAAGATCTTTTGTTTCCAGTGGTGAGGAGACATTTACAATTCTTGTCTATTAATTCCATGTTGATGTTTTAACATAATTTTTAGAATTTTTCTTTTTCCTTCTTGAAGTCTTCTCAGAGATTGGGCATTCTCTACACAGTACAGAGTATATTGGAGCTAGAGAGTTTACTCTTTATATAAAGCTCTTGCACTGAAAGAGCATAACATAAAAACTAGGCCTTAGGCCCAGGCTTGAGAATGTGACCTTTGTGATTCAATGCTCCCAGGTATGCTAATCATAAAACAGATAGCAACATTCCTTGTGACGCACCTGCTTCCTGGGTTCTGAGAGTGTTCATTCAAAGAAAATCACCATGACCCACCCTGACCATGGCTGGAACCCGCTATCCAAAAGTGCTATTGCTAGAGGTTCATTGTAACTGTCTTGACTTTCCACTTCCTTGTAATTCTTAACTGGTATTTTTGGTGTTTTTCTCCCCATCCCTTTGAGTTGTGGTTTCTTCCTTTAAATACCCCCTTACCCAGATACTCGGGGAGCCACGGTTCTCTACCCCTGTGTGGTTTATGACCGTGAGCCCGAGAGCACTCTTGATAATAAAAGTCCTCTTGCAGTTTGCAGTAAGACCTTTACTCATGAGTGATTTGGGGTGTCACCTCTCCTGAGTCAGAACGTGGGGGAGTCCTCACGTTGTGGTTCTTTCACAAGCATCAACACAGGGACCCAAGTTCAGATCCCAAGTACTCACATAAAATCTGAGAGTGGTAGCACTTGCTGTAATCCCAGCACTGGTGAGGCAGAGACAGGAGCAACCTCAGGGCTTGCCTGCAAGCTAGTCTACTCAGGTTCAGAGAGAGAACTGGCTGAATACAGAAGGTGGGGTCTGAATGAAGAAGGCACCCAGCCTTGATCCCTACATGCATGTGAACATGCAAGAACTAAACAGAGAGATAATGAAACTAACAGACACTATGAATCAAATAGACTTAACAAACATCTATAGGATGTTCCACCCAAACACAATGCAATATAACTTCTTCTCAGCACCTCATGAATTC